>NW_017259353.1:741251-752551 GCF_001594045.1 Atta colombica
TCGATCGCTGTCTTGTCAAAATCAACGCGATTCCACCGAGAGGCAAATGACTTTATCCTCTTTATCTTATTACCGACATTTATGTACATCTCACGACACGATCGTCGCGATAATCCCACTTGTTGTATTATCGTGAATGTCAGTCAATTCTTATTATTGCGCGTTGTTCTTGCCTCACATTGTCGATTAAGCTTTCACAATCGCATACGGGGTTCTATCTCTTTGAAGATAATAAATTTATCTTACGCGTCTCTCTATGACTACGGATTTCTAAATGAAAAATTTTCGCAACATACGTTGGAGAAGTCCTAGTCTTTACAATATAATTAAATCGAGAAGTATAATTAAATCTTTACTCTTTTAGAGTGTACTAAAACTTTAAAGCTCACTGAAGAGTGAAATCTCACTCTTAAAGATCGAAAATTGACCACTTCTTTTCAGGATTGGTTATTTTCATTCGTTAGAGTGAGATTCCACTCCAAAGAATTTAAAGAGTATATAATTGAAAAATTGTTTACATGTTTATTCACTGTACATCAGAAGTAAGAAAAATTCAAGTGAGACGTCCTTTAAAGATGAACAGCTTCACCGCTCATTGCTTCGATTCAACGTGCTTATACGAAAGCGAATGTTCTCCATACGAGAGAGGCACATTCACCGATTCCACCCTGCTACGATCGGATCGAAGTCGACCTTACCCCTCAATCGGCGCTCTTCCGGATCAGCGGATGTTTTATAGGTGACAGTACGCCGATGGTGGAGTCAGTGACGAGCTCTTTCAGCGTTTCGTCACGTGTCGAAGTGTTCAGCTTACGGTTAATTAAATCGGGGCAACTCGTGCTGACGCCTTCGCTCTGGTCGCACGCGTGCAACGCATGCCGGGAGATCAAGAGATACGTGGAAACGGAAGAGAGTGCGAAGGGAGCTTATGGTGGGCGCGCGGGGTGTATCGGGTGACGCATGAATGGAGGCCACGCGGTGGTGGTTGAAGTCGACGACGGAAGAGCGGTCTGCGTTGCATCCTTCTCTGTCTCTCCCTCGTTTTCCGATTCACTTCGTCTCCCTCTCTCACTTGATACATATACCTCACCGCATCCCTTTACCGTAACTGACCTGCGCGCAGAAGCGTCCGATAAGAGTGGCGTAGAGATGTCGTCATAGAGGTACGCGCGGAGAACGGAAAACGATGACGTCATTGTTTCACTCTCGTATGACGTCACGGATAAATTGATGACGTATTAAAACCGCTTGTTCTGAGTGACCGAGTCTGCGCGAGAGGATCCGCGAAAGTCTGTCTGGAACGAGTGGGATGAGTGAAACCAGACACCGCAACACGAGAAGCGTTCCCATTGCGATAGCCTCATTTCGCGATGCTTTAGAAACTTTTAATTGAGTTCTCTGTATCGATATTGACGGGGCGAATTTATGAAAATAGGACAGCTATTAATGATTCAACTGTTGTAACTTAAGACACAATTTCTGCTGCGATAGGAATATATTCCATAGGAATATATTCGATTATTGATAATCTCAATCAGACGATAATTTTTGCGAGAATTAAAATTATAAAAATAAAGAACAATTTAAGGAAATTAGATCGTTCTATAATAATTTAATTTAATTTTCTTCTTATGTAAGAGTTTTTAAATTTCCACATAGACACGGACACCTTAAGTTTTAAGAATTAAAAGTCTTACAGAAAAAAAAATGAAATTATTAGTCTATCCTTATTGTTAAAGTAGAAACTTCGAGAGATAGTTATCCGTTACGTTATGAGAATAAACATCACGCAAGCAGTACGAAGAAAATTAGCTATTTTTAGGCTTATGATAATTGCGAACTGATTCTTAGATCATTACGGACAAAATAGCGAAATACCGTCGCAACCTTACGCTATAATTATCAGCTATCGGCTGATTACATTACGGGAGGGTTGGCTGGATTGCACGTTCCTAGGTCATGGGTTAATAACTAACGACAGTACGTCTGGACTGCGCCCTCGATGCATTCCGGTGCATCGTTGCACGCACGAGCAACGAGTATCGACTCTCGCAGAGACTCTCTTCTCATCGATATTACAAAACCGGCTATAACCGACATAGGCTCGTCATCAGATCGGCCTCGGTATATTTACGACAATGTGCAAAAAGTACGATAGTGCATTTGTTAACGCATTACGAAATCATCATTGACGAATTGAACGATTATTTACGATCGTATATTTTATGGCTCTAAGGAAAGGTATTTATTTAATGTCTAACTGTAAATTGAATATATTTAGTTAACAATTTTATTAGTGAGTGGAATTTCTTACGACGAATGGTACTTAAACTTTTAATGAATTGTTAATTCGAAGACAAAGTTAGAGTTAAAGATATCCTTGAAGATTTGAATTAAAATATTTTATCTTATTACTTTTATCTTATTATTTTCTTTGCAAAATATATTATAAAATATAATATCGTTAAAAAATCGCGGAAAAAAATAATATCGTTATCATAATATAGGTATATGTGTACATGTAATAAAAATTCTTGCAGTTTTCTAAAAAAAGTAATTTTATAAAACTCAATACACACGTAATATGCAAATATTTTGCATAAAAATATATTTTTAATTATATTATATAACTCATAAAAATTTTTAATTGCAATACACATATAAAATTCTGCGTATTATAGTATGTAAAAAGAACAACATTAGTAATTATTGACGTAATTAGATATGTCACATTGATAAAAATCGCGATTTATCAATGTGACATACCTAATTATGCTTAATACCCTGTGCAATATTAAAAGAAATCAAGAAAGAAATGGAAACGAGAATCTTGAATGGAGAGCGAAATTAAAGTTTCGAATTTTCCCTCTTTCTCCGTTTCTCCTTCATCGTTTATTTTTTTTCTTTATCTTGAACGATTATCGGGTCCGCGTGCCGCCACCGCCCCACACTGCCTCGAGGTTTGCGTGGGGTAGAAACGGGTGTCGGAGGGCGCGGCGGCGGAAGAAGGTGGCGAGCGCTACCGGGTGGCCAGTGGGTGGCGTGTTGACGTCACCGTAACGGCATCATCAGCCGCGTGGGCCAATAGATGCGCTCATACTCAGGCCGCCGGGTCCATCGATCCGGTTGCAGCCGTGTGTGCGTCCCGAGTTATGACGTTCGCGGTGACGTCATCGTTAGCGCCGTTCGCCTCCCGTCGCCGCGCCTTCCGTTACTCCGCTCCGCTTCTCTCCGCGCCGTCCTACGCCACCACCGCCGCCGTCGCCGCTACACACGGTACGGTTTTAATATAGTGGAGGAACGCGCGCGATCCGGACTCAGTTACGCGGCGGCTGGCCACCCGTGCGAGTGTACCGTTCTCTCTCTTTCTCTCTCTCTCTCAGAGTAGTCGAAGGTCCAGCTCTCTAAGGATCTTTCACCTGTCGTCTCTCGCGTATCGTTCATTCTCTCTCTCTCTCTCTCTCTCTCTCTCTCTCTCTCTCTCTCTCTCTCTTTCATTCTATCCGTCTCTCGACGTCCGCTCCGGTTGCGTTCGCAGAATCGACACCAAAACGCTATAGTTTAGTTTCATGCGATTCATTATCGTGCGGGATTGAGCGCTTTTTTTTCCAGAGAAGGGTGGCTTTATATCTCCGCGTGTTGATCGTCGCGTTTCGGTGCTCCGGAGTGACGATCCTCATCGATTCGCGCTATACCGGTGCTGAATGGTAACCGCGATTACGGCGGCCCATTTCGCGACGAAACAGAATCAATCAGCGGCAGGTGCATCTAAGGATCAAGTTCGAATAAGAAGCTCAACGATGTCGTCCAACACGACGACGCGGAAGTTACGATAAGCGGTGACGAGGCATCAGGATCCTGCATGCGAGTACCCAGAGCGGAAGTATTCGGGCTCCTCGGTGGAGCGCTGACCTCCGACAACATCATCAGGAAGGACTCGCCTTGCCCTACGACGACGCACGCAGGTCGGTGATACCATCGCACATCACATCACGTGTGCTGTCTCTCACGTTTAATTGTTGTTGCGCGGGAGGAGGCTGCCACTCTGCTCCTGTGTGTTGTGTATCTGTGTGTGTTGCGTGTAAAAATCACGAAGCGTTCTCCACCGGCTGATGGCAGGAGTCCCTCATCTATTCCAATTCTTCCTCTTTTACTTTTCTTCTCCTTTTTTCCTCTCTTCTTTTCTTTCGATCTATTTCCTAATTTGGCTCGCGTTATTCTATTAATCGATAATCAAATGAGACAGAGTCTTGACTGATGATAGTCGCGTAACGGATTTTCGACCGTGCTTCACTGAAAGTCTGACCTCTCATTGCCGTTTCTACTTCGTTTTTCTTTCCCTCCTTCCTGCCGTTCATCTGATGTGGCGCGCATGCTTCATTATTAAAGGGATGTATCGATGCCAACTTTTCGCATCTCTTTGAGCGCGACGCGTTTTGTAACTAATCCGGACTGTGCAACGCATACCGATCTCATTTTGTATACAATCTCATCATTCGCATGTAAGGATTAAAGGGACCTCTCGAACCCATCGAGATATTCAATATCGAACATTAGATCATCCCATCAGGGATATCTAGATCTCCAATGCCTACGGCGATTGGAGCAAAGAATTCGTGTTCCAATACAGTGGAGTTCACGTGATTATCTTTGCAAATATATATACATATATATATATATATATATATATAATTCTCTATTCGCGACACCTCGTGAGATTTATAAATCGCAAACGCGTACGACATTTTAGACTATTTATTTTTTCGACGCGGATACGCGTTTGTCGTTTACATCGCGGAATCGTGAATCACCCGCGGGATGTCACGCGCGATCGGCGGTCGTCTGATGAGCAGTCGATACGATTGACCGAAGCGCAAAGTTGAAGCGCTGCTGATCATTCGCGCGATGCGCACTACCGTTGAGGACAGTACCGGCAGCACGGAAGCGACCGCTGCCACCGTCGGCGTCGCGGTGCATCACCATCATCAGCATCAGCAGCATCGCGGTACTACCGACGTCGCCGCCGTCGCCGCCGTCCGACACCTGGGCGTCGAGCAGCAGGAGCGATCGGCGGCGGCGCCGATCCATCTGGCCACCGCCACGCCGTATCATCAGCTCACCATCGCCGCGGACACCAATAACAACCACGATCATCATCGGAATCTCGAGCATCACGCGGTCCAACGACACGATCATTGGAATAAGTGTAAGTTAGAAAACACGGGGCGGCAAGACCGCGGATTATTCCCGTAAGCTGCTCGCTGCTGGTGATGGTTACGGTGATGGTGGTGTACAATGATGATGATGATGATGATGATGATGATGATGATGATGATGATGATGATGATGATGATGATGATGATGATGATGATGGTGATGGTAGTAGTGATGGTGATGGCGGTGATGGTTCCGCGCTGAGGGTGTTAGATCGTAGTACTCGAGCGAAGTTTTTGTTCGTTCGATCGAAATTTTTGATCGCCGTCTATAAAGTTACGTTTTTTTTATTGTTAATAGTATACTCTTTAAAACTTTTAGAATGAAAATTTTAATCTAAAGAGTGAACTTATTTTTAAAAATTGAAAATTGAGCTACTCTTTTTCAAAACTGACTCAATTTTCATTTTTTAAGTTATCTTCGATCTCCAAAAGATCGATCTTTCTAAACAACAATAGCAATTACAAACTAATCCATTTTGCGAAAATTGATTTTTCTGAACTAACTAAAAACACTGTTCTAAAGATCTCTTTGTAAAAAAAATCGCTTTTTTTTCAACAATCCCTTTTTTTTCTTTTAAAGTGTTCTTTTTGAAAAAAATTGATTTTTAACGAATCGATTCAGAGATTGCCTTATTTAAAATGAGATTTTATTCTAAAGAATTTAGAGAGTATGAAAATGATTCCATAGCTTTCTTTCGTTCTAGACGTTTTCATTATACTATATATATCCTGTCGGAATATTAAGAATTCTGCAATTAATTCGATTGATAGCTGATAATTGAATGTCAGTAAATTATGAAATTTGGAATTTTTCAAATATTATGGAATATACATTGTCCATATAAAATATACGTATTATAAAATATTATATTGTAAATATAAACTAGAAAAGATCGCGTTATATATGAAAGAAAATTTGATATCTCTCAATGCGGAATCTCAATGTACAAAACGTTAAGCACAATAGATGTCATTTTATTTTTATTTTACTTTTATAAAAATGAATTTTTTCTTAAAATTATAATCACTTGAGAGTCATCAAATTGTTGAGGAATTCGATTGCCAAAAAATATGTACATATTAAAATATTTGTACTTTCTCTTTTATTATTAAACAGTTAAATTTGGAACTGGAATAATATTATGCGACATTAATGTTTAATATATCAAATTTTTTATTATCAGATAAAAATCAGATTGCAATTTAAAAATCGTCCAATTAATTTTTTCCAATTTTAGTTTGCATTCAATTAAATACATGCACGAAATTAAAATTTTTTATGGAGTATGATTTTGCATTGTTAAAATATTTATTTATTCAATTTAACATTTACTTACTGCTCGATATTTAGGTCATACAATATCATAATCTAGTTTTGCTTGCAAAAACGAAAATTTATCGAAATAAATGTAATCATAACGTCTGTTGTTAATTAAATGTTTGGCTTGCTAACATCAGAAAGATTATTATGCATAATAATTCATTAGCTTTCTATGCAATATTGCTTCAGCTGATCGCTTCAGTTTATTTTAATAATTGTGTTTCGTGATGACATATCATAAGCAGCTTATTCATCTATTTCGGTTTCTAATATTGAAACGAAATATTCGAGCATCAGTCGTCGTTATGAATATTAATCCATTTGAAAAAAGATGATGAGTTTTTTCGCCTGTACAATATTTGTTCTTCGATAATTGTAACTCGTTCTTCTCTGTGCCATTTGCAGTACATCGAGCGGCGGTTAAATAATTGAACGTTATTACAGGGCGATTTGGGTTATCACCAGGGCTTCACCCTCGTCCGATATATTTCCAAACGTTCGTCACCGTTTGTGCCCGATATCTGCTTACGTCACGGCCGTGACGTAGACGGCGGACGAGAATAACGTTATTATTATTTCGCTTAGACAATCGCGGTGGTCCACTTTGACACGATTATTCCCTGTCGGCTAATTAAATTACAATTTACCTGGCGCATTGATCGACGCCGTTAAATTATGACGTCAAGAAAGCTGTCGCGATCCTTTAAGTTTTTAACATCTGCATTTCACATCACTCGATATTATTATAAATAAGTAATAACATTATTAACATTATTAACGTTAAAGAATATCACTTTTTTTGAATTTTCAAGATAACTTATTACTTTAATTTTTTAGTTTTATGCTATTAGTTTTATTAGTTTTAAGCTATTAGTTTTTTGAAATTGTGTTCACTTTAATGTAATTATTTCAGTAAATTTGCGAGATTTCTTGAACTAAAGATGCTCTGTTAAAATCAAACTTTGTGAATGAAAAAATATCGATGTTTAACAAAAATTAAAGATTTATTGGATGTTTAACAAAAACTGTCTAACAAAAATTAAAAGTTTATTGGATATTGATATTATCATGAAACTCATAATAAATAGTAACATTAATAATATTGTTAACACATAAGAATATTTAAAATTTTTAGGTGATTTATTACTTTTATACTTTTAGTTTTTAGAAATTATGTTTTCAGAAAAAAATCATTTGTGAATTAAGAATACTCAATAAAAATGAAATTTCGTGAAGAAATATCGGGATGTATTTTAATAGAAATTAAAAGTTCGTTAGTTATATTTGTATGTCATACAAATATAATTCATCATCATCAATGTCATTTTCACGCTTCCCAATTAGACATATCTATTATCTATTCAAAAAATTTTATTCAGAAAACTATATTATTTCTCGCTTCCACCACAGCTATAATTATCGTTATTATCTTTCAGTCGATTACTCGATAAGTATATAAATAAATCGATATAACCTGCACTCTTACAAGCAAAAACTCTGCAAATCCGTTTTAACTCATTTCCATGCTTCCTAACCAGGCATATCTAATCAAAAAATTTTATTCAGAAAACATTATTTTCTCGCTTCCATTACAGCTTCCATCATTATCGTTATTATCTCTTAGTTGATCAGTTGATAAGTATATAAATAAATCGATATAATCTGCAGTTTCAAGTAAGCAAAAACCCAGCAGGTTCCGTTTTAACTTGATTTAGAAAATTCACTTTGTTCGAAAGACGCATACTTCAGCGTGTTCGGGTGGGCTTTCGCGGGTGGTTTCCACCTTCACGGTAATTAATCGATACCGCGGGATCTGCGCTCTTCGTTTCCCACAGGACTTTTTACAGGTGTAATCGGCACGTAGAGTACAGTAAATATAGTCTGGCAGTTAGCCGAGAGTGCAAACCGTTTCTTTTCCGCGTACATACTTGGCCTGCACGGTGAGACCGCAGGGAAAGAAGAGAGTATACGAGGATTACAAATATAACTACTTACGCTGAGAGCGGGTGCAGGTGCGGCATGGCAAGACGCGGCGAGGTGAAGCGAGACGGCGCGGCGAGGCGGTCAGCCGGCCGATCGGTCATCGGTTTGCATTGCCGCGCTCGAATTGCGACAGGCGACAGCAGCCGATCGTAACGCTTTCGCAGGGAGATAAACGGCCGTGACAATGGTAAATCGGCTTATGACTTCAGCCAGAAACACATAGAAAACGTAAGGCAGTAAGATGTAAGCAGTAAGCGAATCGGTCGATCACTATAGAGAGTAACTTTACTGTTCTGTTTTGTGATTAGTCGATTTGCTTACTTTTGTTTTATTATTTTAATTATCTTACGTTTTTTTATGTTTTTCTAGCTTTTCTCCATTATCAAGCCCTGTTATCAAGCTAAGGGCGGAAATAGAGTTTTGCAAACTATATGAAAATTAACCAATCCTTCATTTCCTTCCTTTCCACGAAATAAAAGATTTTGTTTCTTTAAAAGATTTGATTTGATCAAATCTTGATTTTATTATATCTTACGTATTCTACAAAGATATGTGCTCCGCCCTTAAGCTCCGACTATACTGCTAGCACCGATCGACGAATCAGTTGCTTGGGAAAGAGCGAAAGAAAAAAAAAATGATAGCGATAAAAGCAAACGAACTGATCACCCTGGACCTCGTAAAAAACTTTCGTTAATTCCCACTCCAATTCCCAATCGACATAAATTAAAAGTAACGTAACATCAACAATGTTATAATTTTGTCTTCAACAATATAAATGTAACAGGCTTTTTGCAATAAATTATTACTTAAGCTTTAAATTTTCCTAAGAAATTGATCAATCACAGTCAATTATTCTTCTCCACATTCGACTGTGATTGATCAATTTCTTACGGCTTATGACTTAAAGCTTAGGTAATAGCTTATTGTAGAAAGCCCATAATATAACACATGGTGTTATATAACAGTTACATTGTGGAGTGTAAAATTATAACAATGATGTTATGTTATTTTTAATTTGTATCAATCTAGGTTTTAGGTCAATATAAAACAGCGGATTTGTAATTATTTATAAAATATTCTCACGAAAAAAATTATTTATGCTCGTTCGATCGTGGATATAAGATGCAAAATCTTCGAGGCGAAAACCTTATTGAAATATGAATTATATATAATTTTGATAATAGAGATGATAGAGAGATATATAGTTATAGAATTAATTAATCTCTTCTTTTTTTCCATGCAGACTTTTGTACGAAATTTGATATTTGGAACGCGCATATAAAATAATTCATAAAATTAATGTTTTAACATATTTTACGTATTCTTGCATTCTTAATACAGTTTTTTTTCGCATTTACTGTAATATAAGCTAACAAATAATTGAAGACACAGACATCGTCTATCAAGTAGTTAAATATCTTTAGATTCAGACGTCAGCAGATGTTTTCATCACAATGTCTGACAATGATTGGTTCTAACTACTTAGCGCGGTGAAATATTTTAATTAATTTTGCAAAGCTTGTGCATTATAATTAATAGATTTCTTTTATATTTCTTTTTATATTAATATTATCTCGTTTTGATTGTATTATACTATTTACTGTATTTATGATATTATATGATATTACATGATTTATGAAATATTGCTATATTTTAATATAATAGAGATCTCTCTATCTTATAAATGAATTGTCATCTTTCTACAGTACGGGCTCTTCAGAAATGTATAATTTCGGTGATTTCTATTTTGAATAGATAAATTTATATAATTTGCTTTTAATGATTGTTCTGATTTTTATCGACATATACAGTAAATAACCTTTGAAGACAAAGTGAATTATGTTGTGTGGCTTAGTTATAGTTTTGCAAGTATCTCTTTTTAAAAAAATGTTAATGTAGAAATTTATTAGATGAAAACGTAATATAAGATATGTAGAATACAACAGAATCATTAAAAGTAACTATTTCTCTGAAAAGCATTTACAAGTCAGAATGAAATACTATATATTGTTTTGCTCATAAAACTATTTTTATAAATCCTTTTATGTGTATTACAAAATCTTATATAAAATTATCAAAAATAATTAATTTATTGAAATGTATATATTTACGAGTCAGTTAGAATAAAATACTATTATATTTTTTTTTATAAAACTATTTTTATAAACTCTTATATGGTGATACTGAGATAATATGTAATTTTAATGAATACTCCTCTCTTCTCTCTTTTCTGCAATAATATATGAATATATATTCAATGTATTGTAATAGCATATTATATTTTTTATCTCGCCTGAGAAGAATTATGATTATTTATATATTTATTATCCTTGTTTCATAGGAGATAAAAACAACTATGATATATTACGTAGATAGATAATACCTGCTCAAAGAGAGAGAACAGCAATAAAAAAAGCACTTTATTTTGTTTATCACTAAAAGCGAATCATTTCCGCAGAAATATTATTATACATTAATCTACACGGGATTCTTCTTTCGCCCACGCGGTGATTATGAAGAGTGCGTCATTTCGTTCCCTTTATTATTTTCGAATAATGCACATTGCACGTGACATCTCCCGTAGTTCGTACTCCGTACACGTGCAAGTCGAACTTTTTCATATCCATTCAGATTTGACCGACTTCTCGGTGATGCAGAGATTTATCCGGAGAGATCTCTGTGATCAAAGAGAAGAGAGTCGCGCGCGTGTCCAGGACTGAATTGTTCTCGAGTTGTTGGAGACACCGAGAGATGTTGGGCGACAGGTGGATGCGGGGGGG
>NW_017259353.1:752651-766671 GCF_001594045.1 Atta colombica
AGCCGGTAGCGTCGTATATACATATATTACACGTGTTTATTATGTACGCGTGTGCCGTAACCAAGATAACGACGTCGCGCGCTCGTGCTTTCTTGCGAGCGTATAACGTTTGTAAGCACCCGTTATAACGTAGAGCTTGTTCACGCAGCCACTGAGCAGCACAAGGGGTAGCTTAAAGTGATATCGGAAAAATATTCTCTCTGTGTAAAAATTCTTATACGTTATATTATCTATTATACCCACCGACGATCGGATGTGCGCGCGCGTCGTCCTATTTCTTTTCCACGCTTGCAATCTCTATTTTCGCGCCGAGCACACATTCCGTTACGCGCGAATTGCATGTTGAATTGCATTTCCCAAGCGAGTGTATGTCCACGCTGATCACTATGCGTGCACGCAATGTCTCGGAAGTCTTCCGTAATTGCTGCATTTATTTGGTTATAGATTTACCACTATCACACTTTTTCACTTTATTTTCGCTATCAATCGATTTTTCCATTTTTATCATTTTTCGATACTTTTGAAGCAACGAAATAGTCGAACAAAATGATACAAGGGTAGTTTATAATGTTTTTAGGTGGCACAAGATTATTAATATTATATCAATTTCAAATAATTTATTAATTCATACAGTTTATATGTCTCTTAAAACGAAAAATTATCTGCAATTTGTACGAAATGAATTATAGAAAAATGTTATGTTTGTCGACAAAGACTGAAATGTATTGACGAATATCGGTAATTATTAAGAAGCTAATGAAGAATTATATTCTTTAATATTTAAAGAGAGTGATATTTCTAAAATAATTAAAATATCGTTCACATATATATTGATCTCTCTCTCTCTCTCTCTCTCTCTCTCTCTCTCTCTCTCTCTCCTTCTCTCCTTCTCTTATAGAAATTAAACATCGGCCAATTTATTATTGAAAGACAGTAATTAATTACTTATTTAAAAATCTAAAAGTACTAAACAACAGTGTTTTTAATATATTGAACAGTGTATTTAATATATGACCGATGGTTGTCGGATAAGAGCTTTATAGCTGAATAATATAATTTATAAGCATATAATTTTTATCCTATAATTTTTAATTTATATTAAAAGTCTAAGCTGAATACCGCAAGAGTTTGTTATTTAAATATGTGAATATAAAAAATATTGATGTAGAACCACGTTACTGTTTGTGAAAGTGTTAAACTTAAAAAATACTTAAATTAATTACTGTTGTTCAGTATTTATTATATTTCTGTATAACGATTTCTCTCTCTCTCTCTCTCTCTCTCTCTCTCTCTCTCTCTCTTTCTAACGGTTGAGGGAATGCATCTTAACACGTTAATAAATAACGCTTCTCTTTCTTTCTCTTTCCCTCTTTCTTTCTGGCAGTCAAAGTACGAAGGGTTAAAAAAAAGGTCTTAGCCGAACCGAACAGCGCTTCCTAGAGGCCAATTGCATTGTTTTGTTGAGCAAACTAAATATACGTGCGAGTCGGGCGATCCGCGGCTACTTGGCCAGGCTACAAAAGAGACTAAAACGGCAACGAAGGCTGACGCATCACGTGCCGCTTACACTTTTCATGTTTCCGTCGTGTGCTATAACATCGGACCATGCGCGAGATAAACCGGTGCCTCGTATCTTCACGTAAGAACGTCGTTAGTGCGGTTGTGAGACATCGCTCGCCGTGAATATCATAGCCCAGTATTCATAGTCCACTCTTAATTAAAAGACTGTCTCAAATAACTGTCTTCGGATGCCACATTGAAGAGAAAAATGTTGAAGTATTGACTAGTATTGTGAAGTAAACGTTACTCATGACATTTTCTTCAATATTTATTAGTTATGAAAAAATTTGACTGTGATAACGAAATATACATTTCTGTGAAACATAATTAATTGTAAAAACATAAAATAGTTGACATTTTTGTTAGGAATACAATTTTATTTCACCGTATTTAAATAAAGATTAATTTCGGTGAAATATATTTCTTACGAATAAATTAAATAAATTCTCAAATATCTTTTTCTCATCATATGGCTCTCTTATTGATTCGTGACATCTTGAGTACTAGTTTATCTCTATCTTGAGTACTAGATCATCTCGAAACTCAAACATCTGTAGATTTCGCTCATACATTTGAGCCGCGTTCAGAAATTTCACTCAGGCATATATTTTTTGGAATTATTTTATCCTTATCGACATTTGGTGACAACAAGGGTAAAATCATACCCGGGTGCACTCGAATAAAGTTTCTGTACGCAGCCTGTTACGCGAAGCTATGCGACGCCCGCGTCGGCACTGATAAGGCGCTCTGCGATTCGTTCGCCGATCGATTTGTTTATCGCCGTTAACCGATAATAGCTGGCAGATTGTAAATCACGCTCTCCCGGAATTCATACCGCGCTTTTCCAAGATAAAATGTATCTTTGTGTAACCGAAAGATGAAATAATAACGACGCATGGCAGACTATTAATCTGATTTTTTTTTTTTTTCAAAAAACAGGCAACATAAGTTGCATGCGAAAATTTAGTTTTATGTAATTTTGAAATGGATATTGTATAAAATAAAAATATTGAATAATAAAATATTGTGCTCTACATTTACAACTACGTTATAGCTTAATTACTCGTTCTGTTCGATATTTTTTTATGTCGAATTTTTAGCAGGAATTTTATTATTACACGATTGGTGTGTGTAGGTTCATAAATATTCGAAAGTTTATATACTTTTTAATTAATATAATTATATCATATTTTATATAATAACATAAAATATTAAAATTTTTAACATTTTAATTCTGATTTGACTCAATCGAATACATCTTTAAGATAAATGATTTAATTAATTTTAAATACAACTGCAAATTTGCAATACCCGTATTTAATGATATAGTTTTAATGGCTAATTTACTTTAATGTCTCTAATATCTACCAACATATCAATTGTGATTTAATTCAATTCATTAATATTTATTAATAAGTAATCAAATCGATTATATTAGCCTGTCGATAAATATTCTATTTTATTATTATATGCATAAAGTATAAATCAATCCAATTATGAATTCTTTCTGTAACGATGAACAAATATTAAGTTTCATAATCAATCGTTCAACGCGTTGATTTTATTGAGAGCGAAATATTTTATGATCCTACTTGATTAAATACGAACAGTTAATTCATTTCGTAAGTGCAAAAATTACAATTAGGGTAAATGATACGTATACACGTATATGTGGAAAAAATTGTTCGAAACGTAATGACAGGAGATAATCAGTTATGACACATTCACATTAAATTCATTTACTACTTATCCGAACCCTTCCTTCGAAAGCGACACGCGACCAAGAAATCTTATTGGGGTGGACAAGAAAAAAACGTGCAAAAATTGGACGCGGGAGAGCCAGATTTATATTGCATAAATGTTACACCGCGAGACTTCGTCAAATATTCAACGCACGTCATTGTTACCGCGATGTTGTGATGTGGCTTTGTTGGGGATGATGCACGTATTGCACGAAGGGGGCGAAATTTTGGTATCGTGACTTTCATGAAGAAATCGCTAGGAAGTGCACAAAGCAGTCAATTATCGGGCCTGTCATCGTCATGTCAACGTCGCGCGATATAATTGATGTTGCAACCTATATGTAATACAAAAATTCTCTCTTTAATGTAATAATATAATATTTTATGCGGCTTATGATTCTTCTCTCTTTCTCATGTATCTTAATTCATCATTTATTCGGAACATACCGTACAATCTTACAATAATTTTTGCAACAATGTAATTAACATTTGTTTTTTTTTTCATATATCTACTGAAAAATTTCGGATTAAAAATGGAACTAAAAAATTTTGATTATATTAGTCTGAATTTTGGTTCAACTGGAATTTATGATAGATTTAGATAACCAGAAAATTTTGATTTGTCCGTTTTTAATTAGAATTCTAATTAATGTTAAAACCAAACTCGATCTTTTTTCAATGTAACAAATATACTTTTGTACGTAATTAAGACAATAATTATCTTTTCGAGTTAAAATATTATTAGGTCCTTCTTAAGTCTTATATGTATTAATTTTAACCGCTTTGATTTCTGTGTAAACACATGTCAAGTAAAAACGATTTTATGACATGAAACTGATCCATTTGCGCGGAAAATCATGTTTTACTTGAAACTTAGAACGCGGTTCCGTGGTGAAGTCTATTTTAGGTGAAGTAGGCACGTGCGTCATACAGCGCGTGGCGTTACACATTTTTGCCGCCGCGGTATGTTTAAATTACCATAAGTCTTTTCGGCAGATGATTATTGAAAATGATATGATGTATATCAAGGCGACTAATGCAGTCTTTTTAAATTCTGCAATGATCATATATCGCTGTCAACAGTCATTAACATTTTCGTGATGCTTCTATATACGAGTGACATTTCAATCCGTTAATAGATTGTTTATGTCATAATAATGTATGTTAAACTTAAGGATGTACTATTAGAACTTTGATATAATAGTACATTTAATTTTTTATACTGATCCGAAAATAAGTCATAAAAAGAATTTTCTGCTTACAATCATGCGTTTCTTCTCAAAATACAGCGATAGCGATTAATCGAGGACGTTAAAATATCACAGATATTTTATTTCTGCACAGAATAGCTGCTGTAGCCAATGTTGCTGTTTTCATTAATGAACTTTTATATTGAAATAGAATTATCTCCTTAATGAGAATTTGATTGAAATTCATCCAACTTTTTCATAGTATTTTATTTTTGAACGTTCAGCTATCTTGAATTCGAGATTGACATATTGAAGACAAACTTACTGGAGATTAATTTCGAAGATAGCTGTAAAGTGTATTTTTAAAGCTTATAGTTACTTACTTAGATTATTAAAATTTGTTTTATTTCTATTTTAATTTCTTGTATAAGAAATCACTGATATTTTAACGTTTATATCAAGTAAAAATCCATTTTTATATTGACTAAGCAAAAGGATAAACAATGATAAAAAAAAGTTAAAGGACGATATTTTTTAAAGCCATTAGAGAAAGAGAGAGAGAGAGAGAGAGAGAGAGAGAGAGAGAGAGAGAGAAAGAGAGAGAGAGAGAGAGAGAGAGAGAGAGAGAGAGAGAAAGAGAGAGAGAGAGAGAGAGAATTCATACAGTAAAAATAGTAAAAATAAATATAAATTAAAATCAATAAAAAGAAATTACCGATACCTTAATTTTTATATCAAATAAAAGAATCCATTTCATATTGATCGAGCAAAAGGATAAAAAAAAGTTTGAGTTGACGATATTTTTTAAAGTCATTATCAAAGAAGAGAACTCGCATAGTAAAGATAGTAAAAAGTAAAAATAAATATAATAAAATTAATAATAAAAATTTGTAAATAAATATAAAATTAATAATAAAAAGTTTCATCAACTTCTTTAAAACTTTTATTTAAAACTCTGTATATATAGTATCATCAATTTTTGCCTATCAATCTGTTACGAAACGTGGATAACATCGAGATACGGCGAACAAGCTCGATTCTTACCGGATCTCTATCGATCGTTTCTGTAAAACTCGTGCCTCGTGTTTGCTCTGTGAATACTCGCCGCGCAAGCTTGGCGTCGAGTCGGTGGCGTCGGTAGCGACGGCAGTGGTGGCATTAACACTGACGTCACAACGCCGCCCCCGTCCGTCATCGACCGTGCGGCGAGATGACGACGTCATGCTCGCCGCCAAGGACGACGCTATTTCGGGCGTCATGCACCGCCGTCGTTGACGCCGTCGACGTCGTTACCGCCGCGTTGGAGGTGGTGGTGGTGGCGGCGGCGGCGACGACGGCGACGAGCGACGCGGCTTCAGTGACGGTCGAACCTTCCTCCTCCACGTGGCCTCCGTCAGTTTGCTCTCGTCGTCACCCGCTTTCGCACGCGGTTTCCGCGTTTCCGGAATCCTGCTTACCATTCACGGTACCGGTACCTGTTCTCGTTCGATCGCGGCGCAAGAGATGCTTCGACCGACCGTGGCAAGGTGAATGCGACGTCGCAGAGTTCCGACGACGACGAGGACTTGTCTGAAGCGACTTCTTCCGGTAAGGAAGCTTCGCTGTTGTTTGTGATTTGATCCTTTTAACGCCTAAAAGGAATTTGTTGTTTTCCACACGTTTTCTTTTTTCACTCGAAAAAGAAAGATTTTGCTCGAAGGATCATGAACGTTTTATATTATAGTTAGTTTGTTACAGTATTATGGTTTTATTACATTTATAACAACTAACAGAAAAGTAATTATCACACAAGCTGTCGTTGTTAATATTAATAACCCCCAATTAATTAATTAATTAAAATACTAAATGTTGGGCAAATTGAAATCCATTGATAAGGAAAATTCATGTATTTTTAAAATATTGATTTTGCAGTGATAAACATATTGTTTGAAATCGAAACCTCTTTCCTATTAATTTAGATAAATGCAAAATTAATTTTACTGCGATATATTATATATGGGCGTTCCCAGAACTTATTTATTATTAAGAATAATTTCATTATTCTTTAATGAAATTTCCTTTTATTCTGCATCACTTTAAAATAATATATCTAAATGGGAGAGCAATAAGAAGTAAATTAATAAAATAAACATAATGAAACAAATAAGTTTTTCTTGCGAACATTTATTGAGGTTTGTTTCGGTATTGATGACGATCAGAAAATTGTTGATTGATGGCCGGGTATTTCCTCGAATAGATTTTGTTGGCAGGTAATCGTCGCGATCCGACACACCTTGCCGTTTTTGTCTCGGCGATACGATATATGCAGTGTGTCGTATCGATCGCGCAAAAGTCGATTCAACAGAACGCGAAGTCGGAGGGGCGGTTTAGAAATTTCTTGCACTACCTGACGCGTTTTCTGCGTTAAACCGTGACCGGAAATTTCGGCAGTTATTCGTCGCGATCGATTGACAGGCATTAAATCGAGTCGAACGTTATATAATTAATGAAATGTACGCACGCAAAGTATGCATGGCTTTCTGTAGAAACATGATTTTGCAAATACGTTTTTATTATTAAAAAACTGTAATTTCCTAGAAACTATGCATGAAACTCGTTAACAGTTGCATGATGATTATATTGAAAAATTAAAAACGGAAAAATTGACAGATTTACGACTATAGAAAATCTACAATTTCCAAGGTCCGCTTTAAATGAATAAAGTGATCTTCAAAGAATTTGAATTTTTTCCCCTTTTCTCTCATTTAGTTTTTCATAAATTCTAGATTTATTATACTCTTGTACTAAATTCTCTATTTTCTTTATTTTTAATTCTTTTCACACCTTTTAATTATTACAGCACCATTTATTAATGCGATATTTTAATTTACAATTTATAATTGTGTACTTTAAATATCACATAATTGATATTTGACGTGGTTTCTTCAAATAACGAATTACTTTATAATAATTAATTATATATGAATGTAACATTTTAACAGTTAATTAAGTAATACAATAATTAATTAAATAATATAATAATAGCGCGCTAATTTATATGTTGAAAATTTGATAAAACAAAAACACTGCGGGGACGGAGAAAATGTTCACGTGTTGTATTGCTCACCCTGGCACGTGAACACATTTCTGCATTCTGATGTTCGTGATATCCGTAGTCTCCGCGTTTCGCAATCGCTTCCGGGAAACGGCGATTACGCCGTCGTCGCGACGGAGGGCGTCCGGGAAAGCGACGTCGTCGAGATTGCGTCGAGGCACGAGTCTCGTTCGCGTAATAATCGGCGTCTAAATTTAAAACAGCAAGTGAAGCAAACCGCTGCGGATTCGCGAGCGCACGTGACGCCGCATCGTCGACGTCGGAGTTGCAGCAACGTATGCCAAGACGCCGCGATGACGACGCGCATCTCCGACGCCGCCGATCGCGAGCGTCGCAATCGTGAATATACTGGACGCTGACGAATTGATTTGGTGAATGACCGCATTGAGGAAGAATCTCTTGATCCCATTTTGGTTGCGCGAAAATTAAAGGGACAGAAGAAAATGATTTTTCTTTACAAAAGCAGGGGAATGGAGGGGTACTTCTCTTGGCTTTGAAGCTAAATTGATTCTCCGCAGCATTTTAATTCTGCATCAGTGATTTATTATTTTTTTACTCTTCTTTTTTTCGCTACACTTTTGTACTACATAAAAGCTGTGAGCATGAAATTTTCTGTATCTAATATATTATCTGAGATAAGAATATATAATAATTACTAATAGACGCTTGTAATATTTTAATTTTGGTTATTTATGTATTAAGAATATATGAATATAATGATATATTAAGAATGGTAATAACAATTTAATTCTGCATTTATGTAATAAGGCTCTTAAGAATAAAAATTCGAAACTAATAGAATAAGGACTAGAGAGTCAAGCAGGATATTTTTTTTGTTAACATATATAATAATAATAATAATAATAATAATAGCAATTTTATATTTGAATTCTATATTTTTAAAAGAATAATTTAATTGAGGATCTGAGGATAAATTTAATTCGTGCTTTTCGGAGATTTCTCAATGTAAATCGTAAAATTTCTTATTATTTTCACTAATACACTCGTGTCGCATATTTCTGGCAGAGTTTAGCTTTATGGTCGAGAATGTGCATTATTGTCATACATTGTCGCGTTAGTGGGCGGTGTACTACGTCAGACTCTCGTAGCTGCGAACGGGTTTATAGGATACCCAATGGAATTATACAATGCAGTTGCAGAGAAATAGAAGTGCTGGCGAGAAATTTCCAGAATGGAGTGACGAGAAAAACTGGACCAACCAGTGCCAAGTCGCGGAAAATAAAAAGCGAAGAAAATTCATCGCTTGTTGAGTAGAGGAAAACAACTTAATTGCATGTAATACATCAGAAATATTCGCACATAGTTGTACAAATTTGCATTAAAAAAAAATATTGTTTTCTCTTATTGAAGGACACACGCATAATCAGCGGAGAATTAGAGTACAGTTGCATGTATTACGTCTCAATATATTTTAATATACCTACATTTCTGTAGAGTCGTTATATTATATCATAATGCGATAAGTACATTTTTCTTAAATGCCCAATGAATAAAGAGGCTGATTTTTGCCGATATCAATCATTCAGGTGTCGAATATTTATTAATTATTTGACTTTGATTTAATATCGGTAATATGGAACTATTGGAAATTTGTAATTCCGAACATCACCTACAAACAATTGTCAAGCAGAACAAATCTGCCGAGTAAACAATCGATCAAACTAATCGCACTGAATTTGCACACACACTACAGACGTGCGGCATGAGAACCGCTACCAAAATATTGATCTTACAACGTTTGCAATCTGCCGCTAATACTAACTGCAGAGAGAGAGAGAGAGAGAGAGAGAGAGAGAGAGAGAGAGAGATCCATAGCAAGTAATTATTTCGTTAATGTCAGTTAAATATCTTGATACAAAGATGTCAACAAATTCACGTGCATTCCAGCATACGTTCAGCACACTTTCCGTGTGTCGATAGTAATCTCTGATATATAATATACAATATATACATTTAAACAATCAATATTTATTACATTATTCATATCCATGCAACATAGTTGCATTTATTTTCTGTGCATTTAATTTTTATTATTTAAAATTACTTTAAATTATGTATGATCTATTTTAACTTTATGCATGTGTATTGTAACGTGTGAACCGTAACAGTAATAATCCGCTAACAAGGAGAATTTCCTATAGAAGAGTGACACGAGAATTTTCTGACGTTGACTTTCGAAGAACATTTAACGCCTGAATTTGCATACGTTGAACAAACGCAACATGCAATTTCTCTACAAATACAACAGCTGCGCAATCTCGACACTCTGTCGCGCTATAAACGTAATATCTTTCGCAATACAGAGCGTAATTTTCGCGTGATGTCACTGTGCAGTAATGCGCGATGGAGCGCCATGAGGGACATTCTATGCACCGCGTGCTGCATCTGTTGGCGGCTCGCACATCGCGCACGTGCTTATTCGAGAGCTTTTTTGCGCGCACCGGCCGGTGACGACACAGAAATAGTGCATCGGTGAATAACCAGCGTGAAGGAAAAATTTGCATCAACACAAATCGAATCGGCTGGTCGTATAAAATCCGAAAGGTAACATTGCGAAGAATCCACGTTTTTAGTCCGCGATTAATTTGTCACGTATAACGACACATCAATTCTTATACTTAACGATGCGTGATATATCAACGTAGAAATATAGACGTATTAAAGCTGCAGCAAACTAAGCAAATTTTTATTTTGTGAAAAAATAAAAAATAAAAAATACTTGTTTAAATTTTTTTTTTATTACACACAGATTTTCTTTTCAAGCCACATCGAAGGCAATTCTTAATATTTTTTACTGAATTTCACTGAACTCAATGAACGTTTATAATCGAGGATGACCTCTGAGCGGTTAAAATTTTAAAGTATGTACCTCAGATTGCGTGCCATCACGGAGGAAATGAAGAGCCCGTTTTAAGCTCGACGTTAGAGTCTAGTAGGCTATTTCTAAGCTTGCGTGGAAACGAAAGAGAATATCGGGATATATATGAGAATGGTCGACGGTAGCACTGACGAAGCGCACAGTATTGATTTAACGTGGTAATCTGGTTGATTTTAACGAACGCAAATATTTTCATACGGTAGGAGGCTGCGATTTCAATGATGAGACGATGCGCGGTAACGTTTCTCGTGCTATCGATCGTGCAGTGTCGCCGATAATCCCGCGATGATGACGTACCGCCTTCATCCGACGACCTACTTCTCGGGCTTTCACTTTTATCTTCAAATATTTATGCCCTTCAAATATTTTCACCCGCAATTCTCCCTGCCTCTCAAATCCATATCCGGATCATGTCCTTTCAACGCGAGAAAGTATTTTTCGCTGATTCATAAAAAAAAATAGTTCACTTTGCTTTATTTTTTTTAGTACATATTTAATTGTATTTAATTTAAATTTGTAATGTATCGTTAGTGTGTCACAATGTATCGTTAATATTTTACTATATAGTATGAAATTTATCTACTGTTTTAATATAAAATAACGATATATTGAATAGGAATAATGACGATTTAAATTAGGTAAAATTTGGAGCACTTTAGACTTAACAATGTATTAATATATCTTTTTTATTCATATACAACTTATTCATATTTATTTTTAATGCGTTCTCTTAAAATTTGAGAAAAAAATCAATGAATATTTTATTAAACAAATAATTTATCGTATATAAATAAATATATCGAATATATCCACGATATTATCCATTAAAATTACAATAGAGATAGTTTATAAAATATACACATTTTTAGCAATGATGCATTCGCGAGCGTCGTCCTTCAGATTGACAAATTCGTCGCGTCGATAAAAAATGCCGATAAGTTATGATGACATTAATAACGATCGCACGATGATATTATAATAATCCCGCGATTACGCGATGTACCGCTCAAGAATGCAGCCGAACTAGTTCCGGCTGAAGTCGAGAGATGCAAAATGTATTCTGAATCGCGCGACTGAGAAGTAAGTATCGATTTTTCGTTGACGTCATATCGATTGTTGCTTTCACGGGATTTACTCCGATAAAGTGGTGAACGTCTCGAAAATTTTCTGCAAAAATTAAGGGACAACTTTTACGCGTGCGATCTGCAATATTTACGTAACCTGTCGGTGTAAATATAACTCTGTTGTGTAAGGCAATAAAGTAAGTATAAAAAAAAAATGCCGACTTTCGTGCTAATTTATCCACAATCTTCAGAGTCCTTTTTCCTCTCTCGTTTTTCAACATCTTCTCCAATGATTAAGACGAACAATAAATCAATGGCGTCAACGCACGTCGTAGCGGCATATCGGAATTTATTAGTTGGATACCGGCTGGATTTTCTCTCTCCCTCCCTTTCTCTCTCTCTCTCTCTCTCTCTCTCTCTCTCTTTCTTTCTTTCTAATCGACAGTGCTTGAGAGATAACTGTGTCCCGGCATTCCTCGACGAGGTCGCAACGGTGAGGGAGGCCGACGACTTTTTTTGCATTGATATTAAACGGCATGTCACCTATGCTCTGCGGGCTCGTAGATCGGCTTAATGCGTTCTGCGAGCGAAGGAGGGATTTCAATTAAAAGCTGACGCGGATAAACGCGGAGCGATGCGTGACGCAAATATTGCGACACGCGTACCGCATCCTGCGTCGAACTGCTAATTGCCAGTCATATTAATTCGATTCGGACAAACAACGATTTCTGAATGCAATCAAACAGAATAGCCTTTTACAAATTAACATCTGTGAATGCAAGAATAAGATCAATCTGTGATTTTTTTTGAGATCATATTTAGGATGGCCTTACAAGTTATGCACTTATTCTTTAAATTATTGTAAAAATAAAATTGTAAAAATTACCAGTAAAGTTTGGTCCATATATTCATATTCTACTCCATGTGTATAAGATATGTATAAGAATCTTTTTTTGGATAATTTAGTTATTTTAATTAATTTGAAATAGCTACTTTATTAAAATGTTATAAGTTATAAAAATTTTTTATAATATTTTACATTTATTTTATGAAATGATTTTACAATATATATATATATATAAATGTATATATATAATATTATATATTATTATATATATACATTTATAACGAATTTTATTGAATGGAGAATGACATTTGGAAATTTTTAAAATTAGACGTAATTCTAAAAATCGCGCGTTATGATAATTGATAATGTCATGTTAGATTCTTCGTATACTCCAAGGACACTGGGACAACAAATCTTGTAAGCGGTGGCAGAGTTGAAATAACTCCGTTTCGCGTAAAGTAACTTTAGTCACGACTCTAGTATCCTTGGCAGTGATACATAACGCGATGGTATTTCTTTTCAGGAGAAATAAGACCGAAAAGGGAGAAAGGATGATAGTCTTTTTATTTACGAAGTACCTTTTCTCATATCTAATGAGGTTTATTAGATTATGTCAACTCGTACGCTTGGATATTGCACACAATATAGCAAACTCAGAAATATAATATAGAAATATAATATAGAAAAAAAAGAATCACATTTGGGAACCTATGCGCATGAATGTACATAAAGATTTTGAATTATATATAGATTTTGTAACAAAATCTATAGCGAAAATAAAATCTATAGCGAAAAAAAAATTGCATCTCAATGGTAAAAGACGTGCTGATAAACTACGCGTGTTTTAATAGAAATAAATAAGGGACGATATAATTGAAAAATTGTGTAAATTCGCCTCCGCAACGAAATGCGTCTCATGTTCTCTTTTTAGTGGCCTCATTCACGTCGCATAGATCTAAATAAGGCAAAAAGAAAAAGCGTCGATAAGCGTAGGATGGGGGATGAAACAACCATGAGCGCCTCGTGCCGTAAGCGACAGAAACAGCCAGCCAATCAGCCTTCTCGAGAGTCTTCGTAATGCGAGTGCTTATAATAATTCTGCTAATATTACGTCAACACGTACGAAAGTGAGAAAGCTAGTTGCAGAATCAGGAAACCGTGCAAGAGATGGCTTCCTTTATCTCCACCCACAGTCCCATTCACATCGTATTCGCTTGAAATTGCAACGCGGAAGAAATTTGTTAATTATATTTACAATTCATTTTGAGATTTGCATTATCACGTATATAATAATTTTGGAATATTATCTATGTAGAATATATAATTTTAGATGTTTGCGCGAAGTTGAAAATAATACACATACGGAAGGAACAGTTTTTTCTAAAGTACCTAAAAATTTAGTTAGCTATAGATTTGAAAATAACTTTGTTGGATCACACATCAAAATAATTTTATAAAATTTTATAAAGTATTGGTAACAAACAGTTTTTGCAATAAGTGTTCATAAAATTATTTTCATGCTCCAAACAAAATTATATTTTCAGATCTGTTTTTAGTCAATTTTTAGATACTTTTGCAAAATCGTTTTTTTCATGTAAAATAATATATAAGTATATATATATAT
>NW_017259353.1:766771-770663 GCF_001594045.1 Atta colombica
TATATATATATATATAAAAGAAAATTGCAAATTGAGAATGATATATTTATCTAATAAATGCGATTGACATACTTAACATTTAGCATAAATTATGATATTTTTAGAGAAAATTTCAAATATCATGTAAAGGATGCACGTATACAACAGGCAAGCGGAAGTATTTCGTTATGGTTGCGAAACGGACGACGACAATGTTAATTAAATGACCTTAGCCTAGCCGGAATCGGACTCACGTAGGGCGCGACCAAGTGACCGTGAACCCATCACCGTCGCGTGAGGGCCGGAGCACGATAAAACATAAGAATAAGTTACAAGGGATTCGACGCTCTGTAAACATAGCGAGATGTACAAACCATGTACTAGCTACAAATATTTCTTTACACTCATATTATAGCCTATTCCTTACCAATTCAATTGAAACTCTATTGTCCAAAGTCAATTTCAGTTCATTTCTTCCATTTCATCCATTACGTTTTTATTAGGTAATTTTATACGCCTTCTATCATTGTTATCTTATCTTGTCACTATTCTCGTCCTTCGTCCTTCGTTTTTATAATAGTGTCCCATTTTTATATCTTCCGGCTGTTCACTTTAGGACTACCGACGGCCCTTCGACATGTCGGTGGGCTTAATGCCGACACGTTACGTCACTCGGGCGCTCAATAAAAATAATAGAGAGGCGTGGGCCGCGATGATCCCATTGGAAAACGCAAGCATGCGAAGTCGTCACGATAAAAGAGAGCGAGCCGATCAGTTCTCGAGAGAGCGCACTCCGACGCGTCTGTTCCGCCGTCCCTGCGGCGCGCGGCGACTTCGCGGGTCGCCGATCGATGAACGGAACTGCGGCACAACAGTGACGTCATAGACGACGTCGCAGTATGACGTCATTATTGGTCGCGGCGGAAGGAGGCCGCGAAACGGATGGCGGAGAAGGATAAAATGCAAGCGCGGGCGAGAGAGGCGAAGCAGCTGTCGGATCACTCGGAAAGGAGGGGTGCATATCGCCGCACGCCGTTTTCTCTGTGTGTTGACGACCCACACTGGGGGGTTGCGAGTGTGCTGGTGTGCGCGCATTTATAACGGGGGCGAGTAAGGCCGTCGTTTAAAGCGGATGGAACGGCGCGATATCGAGCGAACTTTTAACAGGTGGACGCGCAGCTGATCGCTCTCGCGAGGGTATCCGTGAATGTTGCTGACGTTAGAATCGGAATTGGAATTTTGCCATCGTGTCATTACTTATTTATTTCGTTGTAAAGGCAATGCACTGATGACAGAGAGAAAGAAAATTCCTGTGACATATTCTATAAATTTTTCTTTCGACTTTAGATTGTTGTGTTTTTGACTCGAGTTGGTAATTTTAATATCCGTGCTTGATAAGCTTCGCTTGTTAGAGATAAAATTACATCACGGAGTAATATTAAAATAATAAGCAATGTACTTAAAAATATTTTAGGAAAAGTACATATATATGTTGAGAGATGCCTATTGAATATATGTTTGTTTTAGATGCTCTTGATGCTGGAAGTCTACGATGGATTTCCAGAAATCTGTGAAAAACCTCTGGTTAGTGATACTTTCTAATTACATCTTTGAGCGCGCATAATTTTCTGATACGATGTATCTACAATTAAAGAGTGCGAGGTGCAAAAAAGATTGTATTAGCGTCGCTTTAAAACTGTAAAACGCTGCATGGCGTTTAACGTTACAACTTCCGGAGTAATTACATCTTAAGTATATAGCTAAGATTGGCGCACGAATTACTCATTTATTCGTTGCAAACTTGTTCTCGCCTGTGTATTTGTCGCGTGATACGCGATCTCCTAGATGGATAAGAAAAACATTTTCTAAACGCTCCTCTACATTATTACACTTCTCTAATTACTTCTCTAATTAATATTCACCGTGATTATTCTGAATCCGTTGGAGACTGGGCAAATTTACGACATTGGTTTAACGTTATTAAATATCCGCATTAACTTAGCCAGTGAATAAAATCAGCTACCTAAGTGAAATCTGTCATGCAATTTCCCTAGCGTTATGCGCGCGCGCGCGCGCGCGCTCCAGACGTCTTAATTAGCATCATTAAAGTCTTTCGACTTTAACGTCGACCCAGCACGCCGTGTTTCCAGACCGGTCGGTGAAAATGATCGGGTTCTTTCACGAGAGGTATATAACTTATCAGATCCGTTGTCGTTCCGTTTTCCCTCCGCGACGAGTTGTGAGTGTAATAGCGGATTTAAACTCACCGTGTCTCTCGCAATGTACAGTGTTTTGTGTCTGTTCAGATGTATGTAGCTTAGATGTATGTAAATCCGACCCTGATCGAACGTGCGTCCAGCTACTTGATTTGCGCCAGCGACCGCGATTGAATCGATTTCGCGGAATACCTGGCTTGCGCTCCACTTTAAGGCGCGACATTTTCCGCTATTCCGATTCATTAATGGACCTTCATTTATCGAAGCGAGGATAGATTTAACCTTCTATCCCTGATCCAAGTCTGTCAGACTGAAATAACATGATGCCCGTCGGCGCGAGGATTATTCTCGACTAGAAATTTTATTAGTAACCTGTCCGTGTCTCGGAATGACTGGTGTCATTGTATGACCTGAAAGCCGAAGGAAGCGAATATGGAAATAATTATATTGAAAGTTAATTATATGTGTATTAATTTGGCTAGATTCATACATTCTTATAATATATTATTTCTTATAATATATTATTTTTTCTCAAATAGGAAAAGACCCTAAACATATTACATATCCAATCTTGTAAACTGCGCGCTTAATGTAATTTTCAGTCTTGAAACGCAATTCTAACAGAACTAAAACAGTAATATTACAAATTAAATTGACGAGCAGTTTAATAATATTGAGATTCATAGACATTTTAGAAAGATTTCAATAATCTAATGCTAATAATCTTATATATAAAACCCATAAATAAGTTTTGCTTGTCAATTTAATTTGCGATATTACTGCTCTAATTCTGTTAGGATTGCGTTTCAAGATTGAAAATTAAATTCGCAACTTACAGAATTGGATATGTAGTTTATAAATTCACACCGAATTATTATTTAATCACTAAGAATCAGCTTTATCATTTAAGATTTTTATTTTCCATTTATTATGTATTCATATCACGGTCTTAAAAGAACTTTGTTTAATATTATAACATCGAGTACATCATGTTTGACAATTCAAAAAGAAGTTAGAAATTTTAGCATTTTTCTCAAGTTCCATTAAATGGCGTTTTTAAATTAAACAAAACAAAACAAATTACATTTTTAAAAGCTGTAAAATAAATCATCACAAAATTCATATATTACATCTCCAAATAATTCTCTTTTGGAGTATTTACATATGAATCTCGTACATTTGTTTACATATATACTCCATACATACTCCATCGTATCAATTATGAAAATATTTATGTAACCGCGTGTTACACTGCTGATGAAGCAACAAGGACGTAGTCGCATAATCACGGGAGGAAAGATGAAGAATCAATGAAGAATGTGCTGGCGAATTCAGTACGTGTAATCACAAAGTTGGCCATTGGCCGATTGCCAGGGCAATCGCTACTATTTGAGTATTCCGCGAGACGATGAGTACTGACGTTTTCGACCTGGCTGAAAAGAGAAAGACGACCTGTTCACGAAGAACTGATCGTCCATGATCGGTCCATGATACAATAGATTTAATTTTTTAGCAATATTATTCTCTATAAATAATATTCTCTTTTAAAACAAATAATATCTCCAATATATAGACAATTATTATAGATAGACATAGACAACATAGACAATTATTATAGATAGCCATTGAATCAATGTATAATAAATTATCAATGTCAAATTAAACCAGCAAATAAAATATTAATATATATATATATA
>NW_017259353.1:770763-775137 GCF_001594045.1 Atta colombica
GAATGATTGTCTGAAGATTATTCCCAGAATATCAATAGTCGCTTAACGTCACAGAGACATTCGAATCATCAGGCGACACGATGTTTCCTAAAGTTTGGAGAACGCACTCGATTTCTGATTTGAATAATTTTTTTATTCTATAATTTTTATACCAACAAAAATAAGTCTTACACAACTACTTATAAAAATTTCTTTTAATTAGAATTTTTTTTCTAATTCTTCCCTCTCCCTCTTTCCCCGATATTCGTAAAAAGTCGCGGATTTAATTAGCATAACGCGTGTTGATTCGAAAGAGAACTAGTCACATACGCGAGTGTTGTTGTGTCTACAAATCTTCGCCGTGCTTCGGAAAGGGGCGAATAAATTTCGAAACCGCACGGCGCGGTATGGCGATAAGGGCACCATGAGTGGTAGATCGCACGGAGGCGTCCGTCATTCGTTCTCGTGCCTCGCACTGGAAATCCGTCTCGCGGCGCGACCGCGCGGGCGCGGTGACGCGAGGGAGAGGCACGAATTGGCTTTACGAGCCCGGCGGCCTTGAAAGCCTCGTGGCCTCAACAGCGGGGTCCTGATACGTCGCTCCGGCTCCGCGCGCGGACTCGGTCACACACAACCGTTCGGTATGCGGACCTCGATCTAAGGCGACTAAATCACTCGCTGTCGCCGTCGCACGCTACGCCGCTCGTATACGAACGAACGATCAGGTACCTCTACCTATCTCCGAACGTTGAGATCGTGGCTTACGAATCACGTTTCAGTGAATCTATACTTCACCGAAAATCCACTCCTCAGTCGTTTTCTGCCGTAATCAGCTATGAGCTGCATAAAGCATAGCGATGCTGCTCGCATCGCTAGATGATATATAAGTGGTTATGAATCTTTTGTAGATATAATAGCATGGGTTGTCAAATCTTCCTAAACTATCGTTCTATAACTTTTCCCTGATTTTCAGATAATATTTCATGATTTTCCTTGACTTTTAATAATATTTAAACATTTTTTGTATTTTCTGATTTGGAAACCCATGCTGCTTTATTAAATATTTTGTTGAGAGATCAATTTAATATAGCAATGTAAATTTTACTATTAATATTGCTGACACTGCTTGCATTTTTAATTAGTTAAGTTAGTAGTATTCCAAAACTGCGTTTCATGTACGTATATTAAACTTTTTTAAAGTCAAAAATTTTAATTTTTCAGAAAAATTTTTATAAAATTCCCTAACTTTTCTTTAATTTTCCTGATCTTTTCTCTGATTTCTCTGATTTCCAGCTTCCTGACAATCCTAAATAATTGTTGCAAGGTTGTTTATAGTATATATAATAAATGCTCTTGACTATGTTTCGGTTCACCACAAAATTTACTTGTATATAATTTATTCGACTCCAACATTCTACTTGTCCTTCATTATTCATCTTTTAAGAGAACTATAATATATAACATTTTGATTGCATTTTGAGTGACTATGTAATCGATATACGTCACTAGATAAAATTTATGCTTTGATATATTAAAATCATCGCTAATATTATTATCTTACGTCTGTTTTCATTAATCTAGATTAACTTTAATCTCAATTTATTCTTTATCTTTTTTTAATTCTAACAATGTCAATTAGAAAAAAAATGAAAAGTAAATTGAATCGAGATTAAAAGTAACATTGGTGGAAACAGATATTATATCTAATATTTATACATATATTTAAATGAAATTAATGAATATGTGAATTCTAGGTTAACTTAATACTTCTAATTTCATATTTGACACGCTTTTATTACAATTTTATATGATCTATTGCATTTGCTATCATAAATAATGCTAATAATTTTTAGCACATCCATCTGTTAAATAAATCATCATTAATTAATATTATGCGAACGGCGACATTTATGAAATTGAAAAAATTTTATGTCTTGTTCCACGTTATTGCCGAGAACGAGAACGTATTGGAACGAACTGAAAATGAATTTCATTTAACGCGAGAAAAAAATATTCTCCATTTTTCGAAAAAAAAAAAAAAAAACGACTGTGGCAGATTTCGGTAGATAATTTTACTTTTCTGTTATCTGGAGTCTTTTTCTGTCCGGCAATTTCGGGTCATAGAACCTGCAGCTCCGTTTCACGATATGGATGTCGCGTATTGGTTGCCCTCCGACGCATACTAAACTAGTGAGACTCTATCCGTTGCGTATCGCAGTGGCACGCACGCATGCATGCATACGTTTACGCGATCCATCAGCTCCCGTCTCTTCCTTTTTATCGTTCGCCTCTTTTTATCGTTCCTTCCTCGCGATCACATTACGTTAGTCTAGTTCCTATTTTTTTTTTTCGCTTAATCTGTGTTTTACTTTCTCCGTCGCGTCTTTTTCTTTTTCTTATACGCTGCTTATCTCGTTTCCGCTCTCTCTTCTCTTTTGAATCTTTCTCTTTTATAATTTTTGGTGCTGATATTTTCACGTACAGTCCGGAAAAGAGAAAAAAAGAAGAAAAGGTAGAATGCAGAAAATGCAGGGAAAAAGAATCAGAAATGAAACAGAAATAATACGACAAATCTCTCTTGATTCAGATCCAAATTTTGTTTTCTATATATCTTTCTTTCTTTTCTTCTTTTGCATTCTTTTTTATTCTTTTTTATTCAAAATTTTTTATTAAAAAAAAAATGATTTTGTTCAAGTATTTAAAAATTTTGATAGATATAGATCGGAAAATTTTGTTGGATTATCAAGTTAATTATGTAGGAAACTCAAGCATGATAGATAAGGATGCAACAAGTTTTGACACTCTAACAATTAGTTTGAGCTTTACATCCCATTGCAATGTTGCTACAATGTTACTGGAATATTCCATGCTACCTGAAATAATTAGTTTGATAGTGCAATAAAAGTATGTTCAAATCTGTATCTAAATTTTTAGATACAGATATTTCTGCAAAACCATTCTTTCTTTCAAAGATTTTTTTTTATATTTCTTCTCCTTTTTCTACTTTTTCTCTTTTCTCATCGTGTCGAGAATGTCGATCGTCTTAGGAGACAGCAATGTAGAGAAATTTCAAGGAGAAATCGAAATCGATAGCAGATCGACCCCAAAAGCGGTTGTCTACTGGCTAGAAGTTTCCAATCTGTGGAGTCTTCTCTTCCTTGTTGCTTAGAGACGCTCTATGAACTGCAGTGACCCACGACTCTTCTTGACAGTTATTATCGCGAGTTCCTCAACATCCAAACCGCAGCTCATAGCTGAGATCTTTCATTCTGCTTTGTAGCAATAGTTATTAATCATATTGATTATCTCTGTCCGTGGAAATAGACAGTGCAACCTATCTTATCGCATTCCATTCAAAACGTAGATTATATACTCGGATTTTGCGCCTGTCTGAAACGCGCAAAAATAACAACGAGTTACTGACATATTTATTGAGATAATTGATTATCTGCATCCATATTAATGGACACAATATATTGCGTATAATGTAACGCGTAATGCGTAATATTTTCTAGTGCGGGTAGCCGATTCCATGTCTAGTTATTTTTACACTTTCACCACTCGATAAGCGCGTCGCGTAGACAAGCATGTATATATAGAGGAAAGGACATGGAATAAAGACCACCCGTCGATGTACGATATGAAGAGCACTTCTTGACAATCGCCGATGCGGTGGTGCCGGTGGTCCGCACGATTCGCGTAATGCTCGCGTAATCTCGCACATGGCGAACGCTCTTGTGCCTCTCGCTCATCTGGAGACGTTGCGGAGTCGATTCCCTTGACAGGCATCGACAGGCCCTCGTTGTATGTCTCAATTTACGCGAGATCGCGCCGCTAATTAATAGCGCTCATCGAGTACGCGGGACTTCGACGAGTATAGATTTGCGCAAGTGCGCGTCTCTTCTTCGACAGATGTGCGCACCTCGGGAGAGCCGCAACTTTGACAGCTGGCGCTTCGTAATTCGCGCTGATTCGTGCCGCGCACGAATAGCGGCCGATGCGCTGCCGATAAATGGCGGCCCATAAATCGCGTGTATTACCGCCGCTCTCATAATCGAGACTCTGTCTCGTCTGTATTTGGAGAAATCTAAATCAGTCCCGACGTCTTCCTCATCCCGCGGATCATCGCGAGTTCCGCGCGGCAAATGAGTTCGTTGAGAGCTGAACCTGCCAGCTGTTTCTTGGCTTGTACATACGCGCGCGACTGATTCCTCCTCCGTGCTTGATTAATGCGACCAATAATTCATGTGAGTATTCTAACATAGACCTGCAGCACAGAACTGTAATTCGATAATATTGCTTTCTCTGCTTTCTGTCGTCTAATTAGCTACAATACTTTCCGGAATGAGAGAGAGAGAGAGAGAGAAAGAGAGAGAGAGAGAGAGAGAGAGAGAG
>NW_017259353.1:775237-783592 GCF_001594045.1 Atta colombica
GAGAGAGAGAGAGAGAGAGACGCTGTTGATGAACGGAAGTTTCTCTCGAAAAGCTTTACTTGTCAATCGTAACTTTTCCTTAATGATTAGTTATTAGAAGAAGTGTTGCTTGATTGCTGAATATTATTTCTTCTTAACTGTGATAAATAGTTTTTAATTCTTGTTGAATAGTGTTAATTCTTTGAGAGCAAAAGTTTCTCTTGCAAGAAATTTTTCTTTTTTTGTAATAGTTTGTTCAAAAAATTTTGTTTGTCGATGTCGCTTTCTTATTTTGTATCGATTGCTTGATTATAAAAGTAGTCTGCAATAATTTTGTCATAATTGATTTTAATGATTAATTAGCCAAATCATTAATTGACAGATACGCATTTAGAATGTAGATATCTATAGGGAATTTTGCCCAACATCATTAATAGAACATTATTTATCTCATCAATAAATCTTGTTATTTAATTGTTAAATTTGAAGTAGAGTGTAATCCACACACACACACACACACACACACACACACACACACACACACACACACACACACACACACACACACACACACACACACACACACAAACAAATATATTATAAACTATAAATTAAATGTATTTTCTAATTAAAGTCGAGATACAGTGAAGAAAAAGTAGAAGGAAGATTATGACTAATTAGAAAAATCAATAAGAAGCGGAAAGAAAAGAAATCTGAAAGTATGGATGTTAGGTGATTCAAAGTTTTCAGTATTCAGCTCAAATTGATTGAAAAAAAAAAGCATTGTAGCACTGAAAATAATTATATTTACATTAATTTATAATTATATTTAGAATTAATTATTTTTTTCTCTTATAATTGATGACATCTATTATCTGAAATCTAAATAAATTGCTGAGCTTGTTAGATTAAATAAGCATTTTTCCTGTAAATTCGCTCACTCGTTTCGCTGCCATTTTAATTATAATTTTAATTAATTCTGCGAATCGTATTGAGATCGTTATTACCGAATGCTCGCATCATTAGTACCGCATCTTGTTAAGCGTCACCACTTCGATCACTTCGCCGAATTGATTTTTATCGGGTGAGTGCAAGGACGATCGTCACGAACGATTACCGAATATCTGTATCACTGCCACACTGTGTCCTTCACCTTCACCCATTTCGCGCTACGTTTCACTTATCCTGCGACGACCTACTGCAAACTACACCATCGATTTTCGTCGTCGTTACCACGTAACCCGGCGCAAGGACGCCGGCGTTAGCAATTCTATGACTTCACCGTTTCGGTAAGCGGCAGCTTAAAGAGGAACTCTTATTCGCCTGTAATGTTAATGAGCTCAAATTCTTTTCTACGATGCAAATAATTTTATTGAATTTGAAGACACGCTAGCGTCTTGGCACTATAGATATTTTACATAGTTGTCGAAAGCAAATAAGATGCATAAATTTGATGAGAATAAAGGGAAGGGTATAAAAAAATGTGTTTTTAATTCAAATAGCTTTAATGGGAGAAATAAATGAAGATAAAGCGTTATAGAGACTGAAAGTATAAATTCTCTTATACATCTTTTGATGATAGAAGTACTTCAATATTCGCATTTATAAATCATTAATAATATCGAAAACTGTGTAATATAATCCGTCAAATGATAAATGAAGTAAAAAAATGATGCGAACGTATGATTTATATGAAACTAATATTAATGAACACGCGTAATCAATTCATATAATTAATATCCGACGTATACGCCGTAAGCTGCTGACAAATTTTTTTTCTACAATAAATTTACTTCTCTGAACTGCGATTGCGAATTCAGAAAAACGAATGACGAATCTAGCACAACTTTTTCCTCCGTATGCGCCAGCCACCGATTTGTATTTGATAGTTTTTGATATCACGTTTTCATATCGCCGAAACATGACTGGAGGAAAAAAACTGTCGCGAATAGATTTAGCGTGGCGATTAATGTGTTTCGCGGACAACTCCTGTCGACATCCGTGTAATAAAACGCGCTTCCGCATATATCTTATCTATCAATATCGTAAACAAACCAAGCGTATCGATCTCTCTCTCTCTCTCTCTCTCTCTCTCTCTCTCTCTCTCTCTCTTTCTCTTTCTTTCTCTATCGAGACTTTCCGTAACTTTCGCGTAACGCAACCATGGCGATGACGACACGACGTCGCGCAAGGACGACCGGGAACACGGAAACGCCTCGCATTTAATAACTTTATATATTTTCGAAAAATCCAGGCGTGACGAATCCACACGCGGGTCCGCTGCATATATTTATAGATCTTGCATATTTATGAATATTAATGGAGTGAGCGTCGTCGCGCGCACGGATAACAGTGTCGCGCGTACACGCGCGTTTCGAAACGCGACGACAATTAGCATTTTCAAAATCCTTCCTCGAATCGAGTTGTCCGCGGCCAATTAATTTATAGGACAAAAATTCGTATATCCGTCCAGCGCGCGCGCTCAGATGTTTACGCAATCTCTGAAAGATACTAAAGAAAGCTACCTTTTTGGGGAAGACGCACCCCGCATAAAATGCATAATGCATGAGAAATGGTGAGGAATAAAATGTATGCGTCGCATACATCTCATTTTAATAAAATTCTGTTCTTTAACACGCATAATAACTACATTTGAGCGATACCAATAAATTTGATAGCTCTTAACCGGTTAATTTGGCGCGCGCTCGCTCGTAGATTCGTTCGCAGCTTCTCGTCTAAATGCGAACGTTAGCAATTACAGTTAACGCCGTGATCGGTTCTGACTTTGCCTATTGCGTTCCATCGACTATACGAGTTGAATTTTCGTTTTGACTTTCCACTATTCGTAGCATCGACCATCCACGGAAGTGACAATTCCGGAGTATTAATTGGCCGGTATTATTTGTACAGTGTTGAAGAAGCGTGGAAACCGCGACAATTACCATGCGATTGATCGATCCTGCGAACGTATGCTGCTTGGTAATTTATTATCGATTATTTATCGATTATTTTATGATCATTTGATCTCAAGTATCTATTTCGTTTACCGCTCGTTTAATTTAATTTGTACTTTTATTGTACTCTCCTATATTAAAAAAAAAAAGGTATATTACTATGTCACTTCTAGATTATGTCATTACACACTTTTTGTAATCACTATCGATATTAATAACTAATAATTAATAAAATATTCGAATTAATATCCATATATTATATATACATGTATATATTTTATAAATATATTTTTTACTTTTGCAAATGTAATATATTCTTGACAGACATAGAATTTTCTCTGATAAAGTTTTATTGATATAGAAATCTTTTATGTATTTTATATCGGTCAGAAATGGAATGGAATTTAACTTATTTACTGCAAGAGTGCATATTAAGCAATCGTTAAGTGTCATTCGCACAGATATATTATCTTGTGTATGACAAGAATAGCTAGATCTATATTACCCTTCATGTCTCACTTACGAAAGACCAATTAAAATACTCACTTATAACATAAAGATCACTTATTCACTTTGACTTCGTCAAAAAAGTATTATCGCGCGAGATATATGTTAATCGGTTTTATCAGATGCATATCGAGAGACCGCGCGTAAACGCGCGATTCGCGTCACAAAGCGGACTAGCTGACTAAGGACGAGGACGGGTGATTATCGGCTTGGGTGGTGGGGATTTAACAGCACAAAAGAGAGCATTCGAAAAATCCGATAATGGAGCGCCGACTGAAACCCGGAGGAAAAATGCTGTGGATGAAAAGTCTCTCACGCCCGACGGCATGCACGAGGCACGCGTGCCCCGTGCGGATTTCGCAATAATTGCAGGCCGCGCCGAGTGCAATCTGCGTGGCGATGCACAGCACAGCGGGCCTTTATCGCGTTGCACCTATCGCCGGTGCGGTGCAATGCCTATTGCGCTCGCATTACGCTCGTGTCGGAGGGCCCCTCGTGATCGGACGCCCTACCTGCATTCTGACGGGCGATTGTCTTCGCGCGCATGCATTACAACAGACCGAGATTGTAGGAGCGACGCTTTTGTCTAGTTCTTCACGTGTGCGCGCGTGTGTGCGCGAGCGACCGTTGCTATGCTTTAGAAAGTTCAATCGTTGATCAGGAGGATTCATTCGCCGATAGCTGCAAGTTTGGAGAAATCGATTCGGCCTCTGTGCATCGCCGTGCGATAGGTCATAGAAAATCACCGGCCGCAACGCTCGACATTTAATGTAAGTCTTTATTCTATCTATATTTAAATCGCCTCTTGGGATCTCATAATATTTTACTTGTTGAATCTCAAGATATACCTGTACTTCAAGCTGTAATATTTAATTTAATTGATTCGATTTAATTTAATTAGATTTTAATATCATCTGGGTATACTTTGACATAATAATTTAAACGTAACTTATTTGTTTATGTCTTTTTCTTACTTTTTTTTGTATCTTTCTTTTATATTTTCGACTTAAGAATGATTTTAATTTTTTTATTCGCGGAAAACTAGTTCGAATAATTATCAAAGTATCGTGTATAGATTCCGCGATTTCTCGCGGATCGTTGCTTACGGATATCTCTACACCCAATCAAACTATACTTCCTATGTGGGAGAGCACGATAAGATATCTAAATGTTAATACCCTGCGGTAATGAAACGCGACGAGAGTAAATCGGTGACTAGTCCGAGTAGTACGGTAGCGCTGTACCGTTACTGATATAAATTAGCATCGCCACGCTTATTCTCTCTCTAATTGCGCGTAGCGCAATACATACATGGGACGGTTCAGCGTTCATATATTGGTCTAACATGCTACACGCACCGATTACTCAACGTTCACGCCTGCGACAACAACTTGTGCCTCTCTCATGAGCACGAATGTTCTGTACGTTATTCGACGAAAACTGTTTTTTTTTTATCGAGGATATTGACTTAATTTTTGCGTACTCAACGCATCAAAATATGAAGTAATAAATATGATTGATATAAATAATTTTTTTTCTATATAAATATATTTATCTGATTATTAAGAATCTGATTATTAAGAAACCGAAGTTGAAAATTCTATGCGTGAGAGTATAATATGTTGCGATAAAAGCTGTATCGCGGTCAAGTTGTAGTGCGCGTGAATAATTATTGCGAAACATGCAGGTGACACACGCGTCAGATATACGCGATAGATAATTTTCGAAAATATTTTCATGTTGAACATTTATTTTTTTTAAGAATACCTTATGAGAATTCATGCGTGAAAGATAATAAGTATCTATTATTGTAATAACACTCTTAGAAAATGTATTGGATTTTGTTTGACATCTAATAGCGTCGCATCTGCATTGGAATCGTGTCAGTAGAGAATGCATGCCGCGATCAGACGTCTCGCCTGTGCGTGTTAAGCGATTGTCTCTCGAGAATTACACTGGGATATCCAGTGCCTCAGGCTACCGTGATGCCCACATTCCCCAACATGTCTCGATTCATAATGGAGCCTACCGCTTATTATTTTCTTGTACTTTGAACAAGATTGTATTCTAAATACTTGAGATACCTGGCAATTATAAATATCATATACATTTCGAACATCAAAGTATCTTAGTATAATTTAAGCATGACAACATTCTTCGGCAGAATCTGAATCTCTAATTTTTTCCAGACTTGCGAGTAAAGTTCTTGCATGCCTGAAAATACCGAACAATGCATCTCCATCTTGCAGCATGCAGATTTCAATGCATTACTTGAACTCTTGCCCGAACAGAGCATTGCCTATGTTTCGCAATAATTATCCACGCTCTGCAATCTGGCTAAGACAGCCCTTATCATGGTGCATTATTCTGTCGCTTTTGTGAGGAAGGGAGATCTCTGTTTAGAAGGATTAGCTGCATTCTCTGATGGACGATTGTCTTCAGAGGCGCGCCGAGATCGTGCCACGTGCGTCGACACGCCGTTACACGATCCGTATCCATTGGTGTGTTTCCCACTGCCTGCACACGTTCTATGTATGTTTGCATGAATGTATGAATGTACGTATGTACATGTGAATGGCATCTTGCATCCTGTGATCGGTGCCCCCTGTAATTACTCCCTCGTAGCGATTTAAACGTATCATTAGTACGTGAGTTATGTATGAGCAAACATACTCGAGAGGCCAAACGTTTAATATCTCGTTGTATCGTGATTAACTCGAATAGATTTTTTTTACTTTTGGCGAGCACGGAAATTTTCAATCTCACGAGTGATGATCGGTCCACTGAACTGAACGAGATAATCGATTAGATTAGCGACAATTGATTGACCTATTACTACTCTAGTTCTCTTAGGATTGTGTTTCAAAACTGAAAATTAAATTTGGTGCGCAATTTGCAGGATGTGAGGATATAAATTCGCATCAAATTATGTAAGCATTAAAGATTCACTGAAAAAAATTTACGAAATTTTAATAAATATTTGTTTAAATAGTACCGTTTTGTTTATATTGGGAAATTTGCTTATAATAAATAAATATTTACGCTATTAAAAAAATGAGATGATATCTAAATATTTTAATTTAAGTATCTCATTTTTAAATTGAATAAATATTTATTTACTGTAAGCAAATATTTTTTGATACTATTTAAACAAATATTTATTAAAACTTTGTAATTTTTTTTGTGTCGAACTTGGCCGTTTATTTTCTATTTATTGTGTATTCACATTACAGACTTAAAAGATATTTTGTTTAAATATTTTAGTATACTATATTATATTGTTTACAGCGTAAAGGCAACAAAACAATACTGTGTAAAATTAAAGAAGTAATGGAACTTCACATATCAAACAAAACGAAAAGTTTTTACACGTTGCAAAGCTTATCTCTATCAATGGTAATCATCTTGATCAGATATAAAAGCGAAAGTGAAATTTTTATTTATTAACTCTCTTCTTGTTATTCGCGATTTCACGTATCTTAATCATATATTGCGTACGTTCACCTACGCATCCAGAGAAAAGACAGCACGGGGAGAAGAGAACGGACAATGAATGACATAATACACTTGTATGCGAAGGAACAAGATATTCGGCTTGAAAATTAATCACTCTCATAAATTTGAAACTTACGCGGGCGCTTCCTCGGAGGCGATATTCTGATTCCGAAAGCTACGAGGTCACCTGACAGGAGAATTTATGATATTATTCACTGTCGAATCATCCAGTAAGATTAACAAGGAAGAAAAACATGCAGAAACTTTCGAGCAATGGTAGTCGCCGTCGGCTCCCTGTGAATCCGTCGAAAGTATGAGCGAGCGAGAAATAAGCGATTATCGGATCATACGGAAAGAACGAGGAATGCGCAAAAAAACAACGATCGAGGAGAGTTACGTGATTATTAAACGGAGGAGTGCATTAAGGAGAAAATGACTGAGAAGCGAGCTAATTGTTAAGAACGCACTAGTTGTCGAGAGAAAAAAAAATTAATTTTACGGCTGAATTCAAACTAGATTGGAAGACTGTTGCCCTTGCCGAAAGAAAGTTTGGCGAACATGGAGCAATATTGAGCAACAGAAATCGTAAAAAGTGAAAATTTGAGAATATGAAATTTCAAAGATATATCTTGTCATAATTGGAGAAAGTCGAAATTCGAGAATATCTTGTTTCAGTATTTTTCGTATCTAAATCGCTATAATATGGTATGTTAGAAATAATTTTTCTTTCCTAAACGTTTTTCTATCGCATTACAAAATGAAATTCCTCATTTGTTTCCTTAAGCTATCAATGTAAAGTAGCTATTTTAGTACGACCAACTTTATCGCGAGCGGTAAATTTTCTTCTCGCAAGATCAAGATAGCGCTCAGTAAAGGGTTACAGTTGCCATCAAGTTCGTTTAGAGGTTCAACAAAATTGATAATTCGTGTGATTGTTCTTTGCGCTTTACGCTCGTGTGGTAAGAAAAGCGAGAAGGTGATATAAATCATGAGAAATAATCTTATGTAATTGTCTTGCGAGAGAAAAAGAATATACAAAAGAATATACGCTTCAGCATTAACGTATCGTTTATCGATAAATTTACATTACTTCTAGTTTTATTAAATAAATATTAAATAATATCGTAGTATTGAAAGTATCGACAACATCGGTATATAACGGATTAACAATTAGTATTGATGGTCACTCCTATCTTATCTCTTTTTTATTTTTGTTTCTCTTCAATGAGGACAATGTTTTAAATACACGATTAGTGAAATAACGTAATTGTTCAAACAATATATTGTCACGTTAATTAGTTAAAACGTTTTACTTAGCTATTTTTGTTAAATGGGTTAAGGTATATTGTAAATAACTGTGAGAGAGAGAAAGAGAGAGAGAGAGAGAGAGAGAGAGAGAGAGAGAGAGAGAGAGAGAGAG
>NW_017259353.1:783692-785069 GCF_001594045.1 Atta colombica
GAGAGAGAGAGAGAGAGAGAGAGAGAGTCGCGTTACAGTGGATGTATATATACAACGAACGATTCCTCGCCACGGGCGGTATAGAAAGCTAGATGGGATTAGGGTACCTGTTACGATATCTACGCGATTACATCTACCTGTCCGTCGTAAACTTCCGCCACGAATTCGCTCACGTTTAAATTTCGCACTGTACGAAGAGCACAGGTTCGATCATGGGACAAGTTGACAAAGCGACAAATGTAAACTCTTTCAATGCAAACGATAATAAATGCACTAAGTGCATACAACATGCTTGTGACGGCAAAAATTTTATTCCATTACGCTAGAATTTTATTTCATCTGGGATTGGATTTCTATTGAGGGATAGAAACTGAAAACAGAAAATATATTAACCATATTATGGGCAAATTAATTTATTAAATTTATTTAAAAAATAATACTGTAAATCTCTTTCTCTTTCTTTCTCTCTCTTTCTCTCTCAGCATGTTTCTGATAATCGGCTGTCACGATAGCTCGAGATTTTAAAACATTTACGACCGCATTACGCGGGGGGTCTATAATATTAGAAGTCGTAGAATCTTAAGTCATAGAAAATTGACCAATCATAGTCGATTACTCTTCTCATATTTTGATTGGTTAATTTTCTATGATTTAAGATCCTACGATCGCTACGACTTTTATTGTAGACCCCGTATTATAGAATCTCGCATTATGAGACATACTATATGTAGTGACGGTCGGGATCAAACCTGGGATTTCTTATGAATCACATGTTTTCACCCGGAGCCATATGTCATTACATTTATTTATTATATTTATTTGCTTTCATTTATTCTATTTTTAGCTTAAATACATATTTTTTCTTGAAAATATTACTCGGTCATCAATTTTATAAATCAATTATATGGATAAATTAACAAATTTGATCATGCTCATATTTGTTGAATCATTTTAAAAAGTAGAAGCTCATTGCTGATGCTCATTGCATCCGTATTTAATTCGACAAGTCGATGGCCAGCGTCTAATAGGGCCAGTCGGCATGATATGAGATTTATAACGGATGGATGAGACGAAACATGACCGTAGGAAAGAACGTTGTGCATCTTTCTTGAACCAATCCCCGTATCTGATCCGAGATTGGTAAGCCGGTAGCATCGATCACCACTTGATTAAGCGATCAGAGATCGATTAGATGATTTTCGTCCTTATCGGGAAATTGAAATCGCGGTCATGTTGTTACGAAATCGTTATTTATTTCTTTATCTCTATATCTTCAAATTTTTTGTAAATTCGAAATAAAATTGATCTGAGCACCTGTATTATTAATAATTAATGTCTTTCGTAATAAATTAGCGATATAAATATATAAATATATAT
>NW_017259353.1:785169-805167 GCF_001594045.1 Atta colombica
TTTATAAGATAGAGCAGGGCAGCTCATTCCGACTTAAACTTTAAAGTAGTATGAAAAAATTCACGACGATAAACAATATCTCTTTGCAGTGACATGCTTATAATTAGATTATACAATCATAATTAATCTTTGAGAGCACAATCTTTAAACATTCAATATATGTTATTATTTATAAACATAAACATTATTATGAGAAATTGTGGACGAAGAAGTTCCTCTACCTTAATTATTTTTCACGTGCTTTCTCTGAAGGTATATATATATATTGCAATATATGAGCATAATGAGTGAAAAATAAATATATAACTATAATAGTAATTTTATACACAAATTTCCGCTATTCTTTAATCCATGCAAATACATAGCCACCAGTAATCACGTTGCAAGGCAAAGTGTTAATCGGCTTTATAAGAAACTTTCATAACTTTCATAAAAGCATCAATATGTGCTAATGATAATGTAAATACTATTGTAAATATCACATTTAATCAGCAATATTTAACGTTTAAATATTCAAAAGTGTTTCCCGTAACGGTACTGAACGAACCAGAGTATAAAACAGATCTCGACTTTCATCCGAGAGAGCTAATCGGCTGAGCTATCAAACATTAAACCGGCCGATCCTCGACATCGCCGGCTCTTGCACATCGATACTGGCGATGTGGGAAATCCCGATGTGATTTTTCGCTGGCTCGGCGCGTAAACTTTGGCCTGCAGTGACCCTATTAGCCGGTGGTTATCTTTTCCCATGGTGTCCCGCGCGGAGACGACGACGATGACCCCGGCTGTGAAGTCCTTTCTCCTCGAGCGATTCGCGGCACCAGGATGCAGCGGCGTCGCGCTCCGTTCTCCGTTCGCGGCTTCACGAGACACCGAGGCACGTACATTCGCACATGTATTCCGAAGTACGTGTGTACTCGTGGCTTCTTACTTACTTCTTACATCTTAACGCGGTAGCACAGAGGTATTTCCTTTATTGTTGGTAGTTCCTCGTTGCTCGTTAACTATGCAACGCGGAAAGCGCATTGACTTCACGCACTTCGTTAGATTCCAAATGCACATGACATGTCTCTCTCTCTCTCTCTCTCTCTCTCTCTCTTTTTCTCTTTCTCTCTCTTTCGTAATAGATATTTATTGATAGTCTGCAATTTCCTATTTAAGGTGCAACGTTCTCGTATTATTGTTGGATCGAGCGGCGATTGTAGTCAGTAATCGTAAGCGTGCCGCTCTTTTGAAGCCTAATCTACAATGTCTTCTTTGCTTTCTGTTTCTTGCTTTTCACCTCATGTCTTTCTTCTTTTTTGAGACTGTTTTTTATCAACAATTGCGTTTCTTTTTATGTGTTTCTCATTAATTTTTACCTTAGATGAAAGAAAACGAAAAAACTAAGAGGCAAAAAGACAAGAAGTAAAAAGTGATAAGAAGCAAGAAAAAGATAGGAAATATATTGTAGATTAGATCTTTAATTAAGAAGGCTATCTTGATATTTCATTACATTGAAATATTTAAGATTCCACAAATTCCAGAACTACGTGTCTCGATCTTTTCTGATCAAACATCACGCAATCAAGATATGTACGGAATTTATTAAATTAATGAAACATCGTGATATATGTAACAAAATATTAAATAGTGTAATTAACAAAAGTTGTTAAAATTGTCGCTTTACTATTAATAGCAGCTGTAGCTTGACAATCGGGGGTTATATCGCGCTTATGTTTCATCCAGCGATGCTTGTATATATAACGCAAAATCGTTTTTAACGAACACCTCATTCACGGATTCCTCTTGCGGATAGCTTACTTGAGTAATCGTAAATAATAACAGCGTGCCGGGAATAGCCGGACTCGAGCGCAAATGTTCTCCATTCGAAATTCCACGAATATTTGACCTTTCGTATGGCTATACAAAGTACGCGCGAAATATCGTGAATATCTTCATTTTTATGAGAAGATAATGCACCATGAATAATTACAACTAACGCACGTCTTGACTACGCCATTGGTCACCCCGCGTTCATCGCGATTACACTCGCATGCTTCGGTACGCGTTGATAGGCGAGAGATAAGCATCTTCCCTTTTTCACGACTACATAGATGTTCGCTCGAATCCATCAACCGTCGAGGATGTATCATGATGCACGGATGTGATACACGTCGGTGATGCAGTCGTGTAACTCGGTAATTGATGGCGCGATCCGGAACTTTGTTACTGTCGTGATAAACGTTCGAAACGAAACATCATTGTGTACCGGAAAACCCGTGAGATTGCGTGTCTTTGAGAATTATTACCTGTGTGATTGATAAACGCAAATATTATGTATGATGCGCTGCCAGGAAAAAGACGTTAAGAGGATTTAATTCGCCTATTTTACCGATTCAATGGACTACATACATATTATTTACGTGCATTGACACACACACACACATACACACACACACACACACACACACACACACACACGCACACACACGCACACACTACTACATCAATATCGCATGCACACATATGTATAAATTTTCTAATTAACTAATTTTTCATATTTCATAGATATCTAAACTTAATTCTAAGAACTCAATATTGTTTGTTTATGCAATCCCTGCTACAAATAAAAATTGTTTTATACGTAAAACTTGTATATAAAATAAATAGTATTACACTGAAAAAAAATGATGTATCAATAATATTATTTTAATTAAAAATAATCTTATTAATTTTTTCAATACATTGCTAATGAAACAAATATGTACTCTTGCTTTTATAAAATTTTATTTGTTTTATTAATACTGTTGTTATATAAATCAACAAGATTATTTTCAGTTAAAATATGCTGTTGATTCAACATCATTTTTTTTTGCAGTGTATATACAAGTTAATGTCAGAAGTCGATAGTAAAATTAATTTTTCAATTTTTTTTCATTTTTAGTATAAAGTCGATCGGTTTGGATTACATTATCGTTTATACTTTAATCGTAGAAAAATTTTTAGATGTGTAAAAGCAGTTAAAAAAATACTTATTTGAAAAATAATCGGTAAAACAAACGATTTTAAAATTCTCTCAATGATTGCGATGCAATATAAAAAATAAACATCGTGCTTAATCAGTATTTCGGTTAAGATAATCATGTGTCGCAATATCAGTTCTTTAAAAGTTACATAATCCATTATCTTTTTGCTAGTTTGTTCGTTACTTTGGAGTTTGAAATTCACGGAACATCGGAAACTTTCTCAAGTTTGACATAACATGTCGTGCTTTCATAACACTAACGTTTAAGGACGCATAGGACGTGAAAAATTATTTACAAATCTGCTGCGGGGCATTAGATTAGTGACATTGTAGTAAAATTAATTCTCTCGTCAGTTTCGACGAAAGCATGTTGTCTGCTTGATGTCTCACGATATTCTTCTTCTTCCTGTTAAGAGTGAGAGGATGAGCAACCGGTATCACATGTTGCACGATGGGGAAAGGAAAGGAGGACCGGTATCGACGAAAACACATATACACAGTAGTAGAGCCTTTTCTGATGTAACGTTATGGCTTTTCGATTTCGAGTCGATAATTTTTAATAGTTACAACCTGCTGTCTTTTATAACGGAGACAAGCTGTCCTTGAATAACGTGATTTTTTTTAGAAATAAATCATTATCGCGACACATTTGCAGAAATCGATTGACTGACAACATCGCATAATTTTTTTATTTAAATGGCTCATCATTATTCATATCTATATCGTCCAGATCGCCTTGCTACCACGATTTGTAGAATTCTAATAACTTTGAGATATTCGTAAATTTGATCCGAAGAAAATCTGAAATTTCAAAATTTTTATCAAAATGTATTTATTGCATCTATCGTATTTACTTTGTACTTTTTGCAACAATACGATTATAAAACTCTTTTCTTCAATCCTGTCAAGTTTAAAATTAATTCGCTGGCCATATGGCTGCGCGAGAAACGAGAGGATTAATCGAGAGTGGCGCAAAGGTGTAATCGTCTGCACGAACTGGCCGGATCACTTTCCGTCTGGCGCAACGAGAAGATCATTCGCTTGCTGTGAGAGACGATCCGATCGCGGAAAGGAACGCGCATCCTGCGAAACGCACACGAATGGTTATGTAAGACGTTCAGCGAGGCAGGTTCGACCGGTCTTAATTGCGATCGCGCAGCAGCCTAACGACTTCGAAACTAATCGGCCGTCCGGTTCTGCGATTCTGGAGGCAAAAGAATAACGAACGAGAGGTGTATAAGAGGGAGGGGCGAAATTTAATTACTTATCTAACGCCGGCACGTGTTCGCGCGAGCGAGGGGTACTTGCGAATGAGAAATCTTCGTGTGTTAATAAAAACGGCAAATTAAAATTGAAAGAACGATTAGGTTGACTGAGAAATTTGCATGTAGGACTTGAAAAAAATATATATAATATTCGGAAATCTGGATATTATATTAATTTGTTGATTATTCCATATATCAAAGTAAGTTGCGAGTAGATACATAAATTAATTAGAAATGTTTCGATTATGAATATGAGTTTTATAAATTTTTATATTTTGATCGTATTGTGTTGTGTATCTAAATAATATGATTATAGAATGGATATGTATATAAATTCACACGGAAATTTTATTTTAGTATTAAGATTTTATTTAAACTGACAAAGCTTTTTCCTTATTTTTTGTGTATTTATATTGCGGACACTTTGTTTACATAATATGGATTGATTAAATAATTCGCGTCGTCCATTTGTCTAACGTTCGTCGATTCGATCAATTTTTTTTTTAATATGAATTTCTAATAAAAAAATGAAAAATTACTCATTGGCAGGAAGCCATTAATTTTAATCACCTTTTTATTACATGAAGAACCAATAAATATTATTATAATTATCTACCATAATTTAATTTGATTCCATATAACGCGAATTTTTGTTGTGTATCTCGGTTCGGGGATTAAGTTCTCTTTTCGCGATCTTTATAGTTAATTACTCTCTCATTCCACAAAACGCACAGCTGCATTGTACATAATTACTCCTTGCTCGACAAACTGTATACTGTTGAAAAAAAATTCACGTGTATAACGAGATACAGTAAACGGCTATAAATGTCCCTGTGTTTTCGAAGAGGAGGAAGCAATAATCGTGTTTATTATTAGTCGCTAAGATCCGCGCAATATATTTGCAATATAATCGCCAATTTATAATATACGCAGTCATTAATCATTAATAACCATTGTAATTTTCATTTGTCGAGTTTTTGCGATTTATCACACCTCGCGTGTATCTCGTAATATATTTTACAATTCGATCTCGGCGTATCACAAATCTTTGGGATTTTCAAGAAATATATTGTTGAAAGATTTATTATTTAACGTCCATAATCAACACAGAAAAAAAATTAATTAGGTGGTAGCAAATCTATAAGCAAACTGCTCGAATCCAACTTCTATAATCAAGAAGATTTGATGGTTTAACCAATCGTTAATGTTATTCAACTTTGCTACTTTAACATAAAAAATTGACTGTCTATATATTACGACTGTAGATTTGCTGAATCAGTGAAATTATGTTTTTTTTCTGTAAAATTATTGTTTAATTATTTAAGTGATTCATCAGATCTTAAAATTTAAAGATTCATTGAAAGTTTTTAAATTAAATTATTCACGAAGAGTTTCTAATTAAATTTCTTATTATTAATAAGAGATTTTCGCAATTATCTTTCTTTCTATAAAAAAGATATGAGCATTTTTTTTCTTAACTTTCAAAGCTCATATCTTTTTATCGACAAAAATTAACATGAAATATTACAGGAAATTACTTCGAAGGAGACACTTTCTCAGAATCTGGTTATTTGAGTAGGAAAGGTGATATTGTTACGTGATTTTCGGGAAATCGTGATAATCCCCGGGCGATGGAGAGCTCGATGCTCGCGAGGAACTCGCGACCATCATTCCTGATCTTGAAAAGGGTCCGTTGAATCGATATATGAGATTCTCGAGCACGCATGCGAATATCGAGACGTGGGTGGAACCATTTCTCACGGCCATTTTGAGTTTCACGCCATTCTTTCCACCGTATGTAATTTCATTTATCCCTCCTTAGCGTATTTGTGTGTATATATATATATATATATATATATATATATATATATATATATATATATATATATATATATATATAATATTCTACGTATGGTATCTATAAAAAGATGTTTCAGTTTTTGTTCTTTATGCAGTAGTTTATACGTTCAGAAAACACAACGGTTGAGTGAACTCTCAGTATAATTCTTGTCTGTATTATAATTGAAATAGATTTTTATATCCATGATAAATCTAAAAAATCTATAGCGGTCACTCAATCTTTGAACGTCGTCAGTTTTTATTTATACTTTGCGTGTAAATAGTTATTTAAAAGAAAATAAAAATTATAAAAGATTAAAAAATATATTATGTATTTTTATTGAATTTTTATTTTACATGAAAAGAAAGACGCGTAATTAATTAATCACAAAATTGTTGGATTGTTAAATTTCAATAGAAACTAACTTTCCAATTGATTTTAAATGTACTTTGCTGTAATAGGAATTTCATTTGTAATATCTCTTTCAATATTTTCTATTTGTCTCCTGTTCGTCCATTTTTCCTTGACTTTGAAATTATTTTTGTAAAGAAAAAAATTACTGCGAGATATAGTAAGATATATATAGTAAGAAATTTATTTAGAAACTCTTTTTGTGATTTATTTTAATTTAAAGATCTTCATGAATTCAACTTTATGCTCTGATAAATTACTTAAATTAATTAACATAATTTTTATTGTAGATGTTAAATAATAAATCATTTTTTTTTATAAAATCGCGCGCACAAATCTTGCGAAAATCTCGTAACTATATTTACTTGAGGTATATAGATGTTAGATGGATTTCTATTTGCTTACTCTTTCTGTGAAATGTGCACAATTACTCATTTCGCTATGTAAAAAAATGCATATTTTATATGAATGTCATTTTCAACTTTGTGTAAGAAAAAGATGCCTATGAATAGCCATAATGAAGAAAGAAAGAAATGAAAATTTCATTTGAATGTTTAATCATGAATATGTTAAATTATTCTTGAAAATTTAATTCAATTTGTCGCATGCAATTTTAAAGGAATGAAAAGTGAAGAGCGAACTGATTCATTGATAGTTTGCTGATTGATTACTTGGAACAGAAGTATAGAAGAATAGAATGTTTATATCGAATAAGTATCCGTGTGAAAATAAATAGCCGTACAACGCGCAAGTGAGCGATACGAAATTATATAAATGTGTACGCGCACGTCGAGTTTAATGGCTTTCGGATAACTGTACTGGCAAATCGCGGGATAGGAGAAAGTCAATCTATAACATTGCAGTTCCCGCTGATATAACGAAGAGTTCCGATACGTCGTCCCGCGAGCTGAAATCTGATCGCGAAACGCCCGAGAGCGACGTCCGGGAAAAGCGCTCTCGCGAACGCTGCTATCGGGACACCCTATACAGCGGTCCAGGCGAAAGTCCGTCAGTAAATCTCTCACGGCGGAAAATCTCTTGGCGCACACAACGCCGATATTTGGCTGGCGATAAATCGCAGATGAACCGTGAACGCAAAAGAGTGAGTCCGACGAGTTCGGGGCGTAAATCACGCGCGATCCAGGAAGAAAAAAAAACAGTTGCCGTAATCGTACGCTTAGGATTTTACGGCTGCGGCTAGAATTAGGAATAGATGAGCAAACGGTCGTAAATTCGTGCGGATGATGCTTATTTGAACGAAGGTTCAAGTCAAGGAATTCTTTCGCATCTTAGTACTACAGCAAGTTTACCTTGTTTAGAAGCGTTTAAGGTAATCTTTTAAAAATATCTCAAAAGTTACGATCTGATAGTTTTGCGAAATTTTCCAGTTTGAACGCGTTAAATACAATACATAAAAATTGATATCGATGAAACTTAATCTCTCTTCTATTTTTGTAATGCCCAATTTTTTGTTTCTTTTTTTCTATTTTTGTAATGCTTAATTATGTAAGAGTAATTAACATTTGTTCAATATATTGAAATAAGCTTTTTTTTATATAAGTTTTATATATCAAAGTAGCGCAACAAAATATAATGAGAAGGATTAAATAAATTAAAAGAATGTGGGAATTCAATGAGCAAAAGATTCGAGATAAAAAGAAAGATTTATTTCGAGAAATCAGAAACTCAGCCGACCACCTACGCTGTTCGCGATCCATTTTCACTTGTCTTCCTGTAACGGAATCTTCGCGCTAACGATTCCCGACGCGAACAGCGGATCCTTTAGTGGACGAGCGAAGATGATGACGGTCGTCGGTCATAACCCCTCCACGGCATGTCCATAAATCCTCAAGTTCTCGTGCAGCAACATTTATAACACTTGCGACACCGCTCGCGGCGTAATCCAAACGGTCCTTCTCTTTCGCCTTGTTCCCTTCGTCACTGAGATGCACCCCGAGATCGCGCGGATGCAGCTGCACCCACGAGGCTCCTATCTACCGTCGTGTCGTTCCCTTCTCCTTCGCCCTCGTGTCACGCGTGTCCTCTCTTCCTACAGTTCGCGGCGCCTCGCGAGGAAACACACACGTCTACACGTGCACGTACACGTCTACACGTGCATGCATGCGATGCACGCCGCGCGAAGCGGAGAGCAAAGGAGAGTGCTCCGTGCCGACCGGAGCTAAGCCGGTCTCACGGTAGTTGTTCGGGGTCAGGGGGCGATATACCTACCTACCTACCTACCTACCTATCGGGCCGGTTGCGCTGGAGCCTGCGTGTCGCAAGCGCCTCTCCGTATCCTTCTCCCATCCTCCTCTTTCTTTCTTATTCTCGTTATATTCTCTCGTTTATTTCTACTCGACTCTCTTCTTTTACCTCCGCTCCACCGACACACCGCGCTGTAACCCGCGCGAGGGAAATCGCAGCGGCAGGCGTGTACACGACTCGTGCGGATAGGATGCACTATCGAGATAATGATAAGCCGAGAAGTAAATGCAAAGTTTGCCAAAGCGAAAATCGATTTCATTTGAATTGTTATTGATCTCCTTTAACAGAGTCCAGCAAAGAAGTAATATTCTTGCCCATGTGTAGGGGAAAGAAAGTATTTGGAGTACTTGATTTACATAAAGACTTGATATTAAAAATAGATGCATCACTTGTAGATATTGGAGATTTAATGCTTCTGTCGAAGCATTAGTGATTAGATTCTCGTACTTCTCATCAAAGACACCGATCAAGGAAATACCATGTAATCAACCGATCCATTAATTTAATTACAGTCTCATATAAAATGGTAAACATGTAATCGATGAAATTAATCGTAAACGACGACTAAGAGGATCGTCGAGAAGTGCCGAGTATTATATTTATCATATGTGATTATATTGTATTTAAAATTAAACGCCATTGCTAAACAGCAGTAATAAGATTTACAGTGTCCACGTGGGCTACTCTTCAGAGATTCCTTGAATACGCTTGAATAATAGCCGGCGATAAAAGCAGCCGAGTGTGTGCTGTCATCCTTAACTCCTTCAGAGAAATGGTGATTGTCTGCGCGCGTACACGCACGCGGAATCATCGAATGTACACGGTGTTCCAGAGCTACGTGGCTTATCTTTTATTTATGAATTTATCAATCCAAACTTGAATTATTTCTTTCTTAATATCAATGCCAAGAATAGTTTGTTAATACTGAGAATAGTTAATTCTGATTTGTTAATTCTGAATTTTTACACGGTAAATATTTTATATTATAGTTAATACCCAATTCGATTGTATCATTTTGTTAAGCTTATTTGAAATTGAAAAATGATATCTCATCGTTTTGCATTTCTGAAATTTTTTACGAGTTCCTTATTTTTCATCGTGTGATTTAAAGACAGCGACTTTTTTTATACCTTTAAAGAAAAATCGATTCCGAATTAATCTGCGTATAAAAGGTGACTCATTAGTTCTGCAGCACCCTGTATCTCAGGCACTTACTTCACGGCGGTAAGGCGCATTAACATTAATCTTTTGCTAAATTTAATTAAAGTGAAAGCAGCCTGACATCGGAGATTCACACGATGGTCTCGCCAGTGTATAGCATCTGGGCACTTTCAAAATACGGTACAGATAAAGAAGACGAGTGACTAGCGGTATTTAGTCATTTCTTTGTTAATCACATACAATATATACGTAACGATAACGCACGTGTGTAAATTACACGTAACACGTAATCTTGTTCAGATACAAGACGTATGCAAATGCAGCGAGACTCGAGAGCGCGGCATGACGCCTCGTGGAATTGAATTATTATCGTTACTACGATTGATTCATCATCCGATGATTATTATTTCTGACAAGTCCCAGTGATTTGCTGGCAATTATCGTTATATCAATCTGAGATCAAGTTAAGACTTTATCTGTAATCTTATACTGTTTACTGTTTGTCATTGATTGCGTTGATTGTAAACAATTCTTACTAGAAAAAAAATTTAGTGTTTTAATCTCTCTTGTCCAATTAAATGTTTTCAAAATTGGAACAATATGAATTATATTATCGTACAACAAAATACATGAAATATCGTATGCTATAAAATATTATAATTTTATAACTAATTTATTTTTTATATCAAAATCTTTCATAATTTTGAGTTTGTGAATTAAGAGTTATACTTGTTTAATAAAATTATCTCGTTGTATATTAAAATAGATAATAGCGTGACACGTCATCGACGTGCTTTTCGTCGCGTGCTTGCGTCATGCTTTTTCTGTACATTACGCGCGTTTATACGAGAGATGACTAAAAGGGTGTGGGAAAGGTATCTTATCCACACAGATTTTTCTCCGCGATCAATGGACTCATCTCGTATGCGGGCACACCTAACGTTCTGCCGCGATGCGTGCGTGAGAGAAAGCGGGAATCGGGATCCGATATCATGCGGCACGTAACCGCAGCCGCGGGGATATTCTCTATTTAAGACCCCATCATGTTCGCCCACATAGATAGAGGCGTCCCGCGAGGAGCCCAGGGGCCCCGCGGGCCCGTCTGTTGTGCCGCGGGCCCATCCGGCGCCAGATGCCGGACGATCATAATTAACCCTTTCACTGCTAAGTAAGAGACACCGTCTGCTTTCTGCTACTTTAGATTCATACGTGAGTCCTATTTCTTACGAAACTATGATGGACCATTAAAGTCTTACGAATGAACTTGATGTAATTTGCGTTCTCCAAAACGAGGCCTTATATACTCGAAATTATCGCAACGAATCGCTTTACATACATTTGGTTTTTACATAAAAGGATTAATTTTAGATTGATTTTAGAAAAACTAAAAAAATGAATGTTCTCTTTTTAATTTTTAGTTTCATATTAAGTGGGAAAATACATAATTATTGTAATAGAATTTTAAATAAATATGTGACGGAAAATTAATATAATATAAAAATTAATAAGTAAAAAATTATTATTCATTATATAGTAAAGAGTGTAAGAAGATATGTACATTATATGTAATCTTTCAAATAGTGAATGATGATAATCTGGAGATCATATTTTTCCAACTTTTTTCTTTAATACTACAGATTATTATACTATTTATAGAATGGCATTAAAATCGAAGCGAGACAACTCGATATTACACTGCAGAGTAGTAATAATAATGCAATTCCATAATAATAATTAATGCAATTCCACTGCGATTGGATATTTATGTACATTGTAACGATTGTATATTTTTCTACAGCAATAATTGAGAGAAGGACGCGGACATTCCTCGCGCGGACATTAATTCTGACGGCTGATGCACAACGCTCGAGAATTAATCGTTAATGACGGAAAAACCGATTGTAATCTTTGAAGTCTGTAAGCGTATGTAGAATATTGTTTAGATGATTTGCATAATGGGTGAATCTCCCGGGAGTTACTTGGCGATCAGCAACAATATGCCTTTCTCTTCGCAATACACTCGGACTGCTTAGGACGCGCGCGCTTGTCCGCGTGCCTCTTATAGAGATAATCCGCTCTACGGTAATTTACTAGTTATGGCAACTAGAATCATTCTAAGGATGAAATTATCCCCGTAGCTACATGAGCGCAAAACGGAATTATAGCTACGATCCTCATTGCAACGACCGATCTTCTGATTTAGCAATTGGTCGGCTTCTCTGTCTTCCTCACCCCTGCCTATCCATTTCTCTTTTATTCTCTTCTCTATCCTACATATTACAGCATGCGAATACAATTTCATGTTTGTAACTAAGATTCTAAATCTATGCACGTGTAAAACGTGTATTCACAATCTTCTTATATTTGCGGTCGATTGGAGAAAGTCTGTAATGTTTAGTTCAGGAATTGTTCGAATCCATTGTTAATCAATTTTTTTTTATTTATTTTAATAATATTCGCTTTTATCGATCATATTATAGAGACTCACGAGAAATTCGCACACGTCGTTTCTCATGCGCGCGTTGAAATCACCGGAGTGCCCCTTAAAATAAGACATTATCGCTTCTTAGTGGAATTTCAATATATTGCAATAAATCTTATCTATCTGCAATTAATATACATTCAGTAATTGATTTAGATGATATGATATTATAATTCATTTTTTGTTTTATTACATATCTGAATATGTTAAAAACTTCGTCTGTTCAATTAAATTATTATTTAATATAAAAAAATATTTTTTTTTGTACATCTTGAATGAATATCAACCATTAAATATTCAAAAAATCATTTTTCTTCTTCGTATTTTATTTTTTCTTCCTATTTTCGCAGATAATTAAATTTATTAATTTTATTAGAGTTTATATCAAAATTCATTATATGATAATATATTCGAATTATACAATACATGAGGCAAGCGGAAGTCGTTTCTGTCTACGCACACGCGTCTTCCCTATAAAGGCAAACAGATGTGAGGGAAGATACGAAGGAATTAAGGATCGATAAGGAAACACGAGAGAACGGAAGAACGTGATATAGAGGCGAGAGGAAGCCGCGGATGCGGAAGCGGCGGAACGAGGAGAACGAGCGAGGCGAGCGAGCGCGAACGAGCGTGCACGTGGTGGCACGTGGAGAGGCGTGGTTCGTGGGAGGGCCCTGTACACCAGACCGCTGTAATCCACTTGGCACACGCTGTTCTGCTAAGCCCTACTCTTTTCTCTCGGCCGTTCGCTACCCTACTCTACCTCTCTATCTCCGCGCGTTCACCCCTGCCTATGGCGCTGTCGCGCGTGTAGTCGCCACCGTTACCGTGTTCTTCCATGTTTACATGCATTGTGCATCTCTTGTACTTTGATCCGTTATGCCTTCCGTTCCGGCGCAAGAATCGAGAGAAGAAAATATTTGGAATTTTAAATTTGAAGCAAAAGATCCCATGGGATTCTTATTGTTTATATTTTTAGAATAATTTGACTAAATGAATGACTTATAAAAGCTACAGCATATTTAATTTACTTTTACCAACATTGAAGAATTAATACAATAATAATATTAATAATAATTAATCTCATATATTTTTTTATGCTTTTATAAAATTATTAATGTAATAATTTAAAACGCTCTGCAATAACACTATTAATATATAATATTTTCTAGTTTTTTTAAAGTAATTATAATTATTTACATTACACTCGTATTTAGTGCATCTTATAAAATGTACTTGTTTATTTCTATCGTATTCCTTGTAGATAAGATTGCGAGCAATTGCACACATTCAGCCTTTATGCTATCTTAAAAAAGGGATTTTATGATATCTCTTCGCGCGGATTGTTAAGTGCCATTTTCGCATGTAAAAATAATCGCGGATAAGGTATACAACGATGTTCAATTAAAATGTAACTGTAATATACTACGTTACGGGTTGACGTTCTCTTGGTATCGGCTAATTTATTGCGTGGCGATAACGACATTGTATTTTATAGCAGCAAAAACATAAGTGTTTTTATTTCTTCGAAGCACGCGATTATCACAAGCTTGGCGTTAGTCTGGCTAATTGCATCAGGTCGAGTTTTACGATGCAATTAGTAATCCAGAATTCCTGACATCCTGATGTCAGACATGATCGATCGAATTACTTTATTTTCCATTAAAAAAGTTTATTAAACTTCATTTTCCATTAAGAAGGTTTATTAGATACAGACTAGAATTTATGATATTCTCATTTTTCTTACAGATAATAGACTCTCTTTCGATGGATTTAATTAACTCACTAAATATAAATACATATAGGTACTTATACAACATGTTTTTCTATATTAAATTAAAAATTTAATGATACGAAAATAATTACTGTAATAATTTATCTAGAAAAATGTGTTTTATAATTGATTTGTATTATTGTATTATTACAGTGTTGCTCAATTAATCTAATCGTTGGGTTAATTAAGCAACAAGAGAATTTTATACATTATATACATTATATTAGAATTATATACATTATATTTTGCATTAGGTAGCTATAGATAACTATATGAAAAAACTATATTACATTATAACATGTTTATATTTTCTACACTATGTGTTAGCAAATGTATTTAAAGCGAGCGATTCTTTATATACCATTACTTGCATAATTCCTATAATTTCCATGATTTATTTTCAATAATTTACATTTCTCCGTTGATAATCACATATTTTCATCTCACGCGAGTTCCGATAATTAACGGGAATTATCAAGTCTAATACAGTTGATGCTTCATAAGAAAACGCGAAGGAAGGCTTTATCAATTTCGCTGGTTGTTTTACGATGGCTCTGCGGAGATAACAATGATGAACTCGATCTCTCCTCTTGCGCGCGTTCAATTTGCCGTAACAGCCGGTCCATTGTACCTAATCGTCACTTCTTCCACGCGTACAACATACCCCTTGCAGATTTGATCGGCGTCATGGTGAAATCGCTTATAATCGATGCTTCGCGATCGCGATGGGTGGTCTCTGGCGTGGCGCGATTGTGAAATTAAATCGAACGCGACTTCGATATCCATGACTATCGATGGTGGTATCTCGATGCGCCGGGACGCCTTGCGTCATCCGGCTGTCGTATCGGATTACTTGCATAAACCCTTCCTGGTTGATTCGATAAATCATCGACACGTTCTTGTTGATTCTATTCTTGTTTCTTCCAATCAAATAAATGGTTTAAGATATGAGAATCGTTCTAAAACGCTCTGATTAAATAACATTGTGAATCTTCTTAAATCAAATGTGTCACTTGTTATAAAAATTTTTATTTTATTATCTTACTAAATATATTTTCAACATTAAAAATTGAACTCCAAGAATTATGTCATTTTATAATTAAAGAATTTAATTCTCTTATACGTTTTCATATTCTTCAAAAGTGTAAATTTAAATATAATACGGAATGTCTAAGAGAAATACAATGAAATTTCTAATTTCTTCATTATTAACGATTTTTTAATTATAGAAAAAACTGCAGTCTTAGTATCGGTGTTTTGTCGCAAAAGCGTGATCGTTGATACGAGACTGTCTATCACTTGGCCGTCAGGGGATAATATCGCGTAATAATAATCGGGAAGGGAGGTGGAGTGCGTGGTTGTTTGTATAGAACGGGGTTGTAGTATTTTAAATGCCAATGATTTCATGTCTCCCCTGGGTGTTTGAAACCACCCTATATAGGATGTCCCGGAGACGTCCAAGTGCTCAGTCGACGACGAGGATTCACTGATTCACAAGATCTACCACGAATCTCTTGATTGTGCTGAATGTAGTGATTTGAAAGTGATTTCGGAAATTTCTTATTAATGATTGCTATTAGAGTTGCTTTGATTAGTAAAATAATTATTATTAAAATTTTTAAAAATTAACGAAAGTAACAAAAATTAATCGATGCAATAATATAATTTTCTAAGTCGCAAATCTCTGCAGATATGATCGCCATGGATGCTGGACATTCTCAGTGTGACAGATATTGTACGCAGAGAGAAATATTATAGTACTCAAATATTTCATTTTTTTTTTAATTTATATCGAAATTTGAAGTGGATTTTGATGCTTTAAAAAATTATATATTTGTAGTATCTATATAATCATTACCTATTTTTGTTAGGTATGCTATATATAATATAAATAAGCATTTAAGAAGAGATTCTAAAATATAAAATTGAATATTTTGCGAATTGTGTTCCATCTTGCAAAAGATAATTTTTTTCTTTTATAAAATGATATTATAAAATGAAAATATATATATTTAAGAAATGTATATTTCATAATATTTGAAATTGATTTCAAAGTATGTGGAGATTTAAATCAGTGACCGAGTTGTACTTAATGCGCTGCTCTTGTAGCGCGCACCGGAAGTGCAACACGCCACCTAGAATGCTAAACATCAATATTAACCGCGCGTTCTTGCGATAGAAAAAGTGTTCCACTGTGTTCTCCCAGCATATCATTTAAAATTGACATATCAGAAAGTTTTTCCTTAGAAAGGAGGTTATGATCCATTTTTGCCTCTTTGCGCATAATGAATAACGTTAGTTTTTACTCCATATTTGCTAACATTTAACGATAGACTGCGCATTATTTATCAATCAGTGTTCGAAGTCTCTTATTGGAGAAACGTTATATATTTCACATCTTACATCTCCTATATATTTAGACGAAATATTGAATAAATGATAAACATTAATAATCATTATTAGTGTAAAATTGGATTTTTAATAAAATTATATTTTATACTAATACTAAATAAAATGACATCCTTCAATAATATCGTTCCCAAAATTTCTTCTTAATTCCCTCTCAAAATATCTCCTACTTTTATGTCTATTCTTATTTTTCTTGTTCCAATATTTACTCTTTAAATTCTTTGGAATGAAATTTCATTTTTCAGAGTGAGATTCACTCTAGAAGTTTTAAAAAATAGTTTAAATAATATTACCCAATATAACAATATAATAATCGAGTGTACTCACTTGGGTGTTGCAGGGCAACTGCATTCGCCGAACGGCGATAGCGACAACAGCAACGGTAGCCAGCGTGCGGTGGCTGTTACTCGTAGCGAGGTAGAACAACAGCAGCAGCAGCAACAACAGCAGCAACAGCAGCAGCAGCAGCAACAACAGCAGCAGCAGCAGCAACTACATCGCCCACGACAACAGCAACGTCAAGCGACTGCTACCGTTCCGGTTCTCGCTTGCACTAATCAATCGTCCATCACCACGACTACGACCGCCCTCACAGTGGCATCAAGCATGCTACTTTTGCAGACACAGGTGAGTTCCATTTCTCTGCTTCGTGTGATGCACTTTATCTTTAGCTCTCAAATTAAATTCGAATTGAATTCAATCGGAAATTCATTAAATTTCGATTGAAGAAAGTAAGGAAAATTAAGGTAAAAAGATTATTTTAGCGATAATAAAATTAGTGGTAAAGTAAAACTTGATTATACATTCAATCGACATTTTGAAATATCGTTTGTGCTGTGAATCTTGTTGGTTGTAGCTTCGTCGACTGAACGGATCGGTTAAGTCTTCGCTTGCATGTCTACATGATGCAACATAAGTTGTAATTTTACGTAATAATATTCGTCTGTGTAAACGCTCATATCTCATCTCATCTCTCATAAATAATTCCAAGAAGGTCTTATGAGAAATGGATATATAATATTCTTTAAAGAAAGTAAATCCAGAAATAACATGCTCCATGCAAGATCGAGCAATCTCCAGTCAGTTAAAAGATTTAATTTTTATTATTATAACATGTACTTTTCTAATTGAATTTGTACAATTATATAACTTTTGACATATTAAATAATACAAAATATATAGATATGATGTTAATGAAATTTATTATTTTCTAAGAAACAAGAAATTGTCTAAAAAAAATTGTCTGGAAATTGCCTTAAAAAATCAAGCTTTAACATTTCATAGCTTCGAAATTTTTGAGTCTCTTCCCCTTCTTTGCAACATTCTACACTTAACGGTAGATCACTCCCTTCTTATATCATTTATTATTATTTGATTCTCCTTATCATAGCAAACACGCAAAGTAGCGTTATCTACCAACCGTAGTATATTATCATTGAAATATTGCTACCCATTTTTTCCCCATCGATAAGCTCGCCTTTACGCGACCAGTTCGAAATTATAGAATCGTAATCTGGTCGACTTCTCAGACTTTCGGATTACATAGTCCCGCTTGGTTCGGTAACAAAACTCTCCCGCGTCATCTGCACGTATTACGCATAATCTGCATTCCGTGAATGCCGTCGTACCTGTTTCTCTTTTCTTTTTACTTTTCTCTGATACTTCCACTCAGTTTCGACTCCTTTTTCGCGGTGGACGAAATGATGTTGCAATCAACCGCCAAAACGAGAATGTGCCGCAGAATTAGCGGAACAATATTGAAGAGGTTGTCTCGGCAGTTTAGCAAGAGAAAATAGAGACTAGAGGAGGAGGGATTTTAGAATGCCGTTTAGCAGGCCATTTATTCACGGTCTGGAAGGACGAGGCTTCGATCGTCAGTCCTCGGGGGAGCGATGAGCGAAATGTCAGTTCGAAGCGGAACCGGCACTTGCAAATTGAATATCCACCCTCTTCCACCATCCCCATCTTATGATGCTATTCTTCATTCTCTGCTGTAGGATGTCCTGCTGCTACAATATTTTCATAATTTTTATTTTCGGATTTTAGAATAGATATTGTTTTTAAACTCTGATTACAATTTGTTAATGAAGACATGGATTTCTTTCTATTATATTTTGAATGTTTTCCATTTGATGACACACAGGTGAACACAAATGTCGTTCTATCTTTGTCTTTCTGAATGGAAGAAAAATAGAATGATGTGTGTCGACTTGTGTCACTAAAGCACGCTATGTCATCAAAATAATTGTTATTATTTTGAACATTGACAAAATAACGTGGCATTGATATATTTGCGAATATCATAAAATTTTTATACGAAATATTTTTTTTATCTTTCAAAATTAAATTGAAAATTCTGAATAAACATTTTTCACAAAATTATTTGATTATAGTTATTGAAAAAAAAATTGTTATAACTTTAAACGTGGATAAAATAACGTGCCATTTGCACATTTGTAAATAAAAATGATATTTGAATATCGAAATTGGAAATTTGGAATAAATATTTTTTAATGAACTGTTTGAGTATACTTATTCATATTTTTTTGTTATAATTATAATTGAGAACATTAGTTTTACGAAATATAGCGAATTTATTTCGAAAGGAAAGCACTATTGTATGATTGCATAAATTATTTTAAATAATAAATCTCCATTATTAATTTTAAAATTGCTTGCAGTTGAATATGTTACGACTAATTGAGTAATTCATTAAAATATTTCAGTATACATAATTTCTTTTCGACTCGAAGTATATCAATATGAATGGTCGTTTATTATTATCCTATTGCTGCGCGAATATTTAATCGCCAGTTGATATAGTGTTTTACCGCTCATCGACTATCGACTATTAATGATTGAAGCGGGTAGGGGAAAGAAAGAGGAGCAGAGAAAGAAAGAGAGAGAAGCTGTAAGCCTCTATTGAGTGCTGCCTTATAGACAACACGCGATACGAGCTTCGCTTGTCCAATCCTCTTTCGAACATCCTCACTGCGCACCTCGATTATACGTCGATGTCTCGACGCTGCGGCTCGCAATTGTGGTCGAACAATGTTTCCGCCTTGCAGTTGAGGGCTTCGATTTGCCGCTCACACGGCTCTCCAGAGACCGTGACGACTCCGCCAAAAGAAAACAGTTTAAAACGGCGTTTAAAGTTAATAGTCGATTCTTGTTTATTCGGTATGTAATTAGAAAACAAAAGATTTGCAAGGTTCATGTCGGTATGGTGTTCAAATTGGCTCACATCATTCATGCAACGCAGGTATTTTTTATTTGTGTCTTTTTCTATTTTATTCATTTTTCTAATTTTCTATTTATTTATGATAGAGTTTATATTATTATATATTATTGTTTATATTATTTAGATTATTATATATTGTTGTT
>NW_017259353.1:805287-816884 GCF_001594045.1 Atta colombica
ACACACACACACACACACACACACACATATATATATATACACATAATATGTGTATTTATATTATTATATCTATTTTATTATTATTGTATAATTTACTTATAAATATGGTCACAATTTTTCATTGCAGAGTCCCTTTGGTAATTTCGGGGAGTTCCTGAATAGCTCATATCCAGACGCTGCGGATGCTGGAAGCTTACCCGAGGAGTTGGATCCCTTTCCGGAACTGCAACTCGGGAATCCGCAAGGCGTGCCTCCGGTCGACAACTCTGTTCCGTCTCAACAAAGTGTACACCATCAGCAGCCATCACAACCGCCACCACCACCTCCACCTCTCCCCGAAGATATCCAAGCTGATTCTCTTAGGTATGTAAACTCCCTAAACTTTTGATATCCTATCATTGATGATCGTATAAATTTCTTCTAAAGATTTTTCAAATGTCATAAGCAAAGAAATTATATTATTATCAATGATATTAATTATTAATGGCATGATTGAAGTTTTTAGACAACGAAAGTTGATACAGGGTTTGTACAGAATGTTAAGTATCTTTGTTTACAGTCCTACGCCGTTACCGAGCTTCCAGGAGACATACACGCAACGATATACCAGGCAGGAACTCCAAAGTCTTGGTCTTAAGATGGACGAATGCTACGACACTCCGGTATATTGCACCACTACTCATTATCCTGAGTTCTCGGCCGCGGTGCCCTATGAGCAGCAACCACAACAGCAGCATCCTCATCATCATCCGCAGCATCATCAGCAAGCCCCGCATCATCATCAAAGTTACTTCCCCACGGAATCGGCGCCCACCCCGGCAACGACGGTTGTACCCTCCAATCATCGGCAGGATCCATCCTACGGAGTGACTGTCGCCATGCCTATAGTTTACGGAGCACCATCAGTTATCGCTGTCGCCACTCCCGTAGTTCCTACCGATCTCTGTCCCACTGTTGTCACCAGCGTCGATTCCAGCGTCATTGGTACTACTCGGCCGCGAAGGGCGTCATTGCCCACACAGAGATCAGAATCAGCAAGGTAAGATCTTTGATGAAATAAATATATTTAATAAATAAACTTCAAGTCTCATTGTGCTCCTCATATAAATTAATAACATTCTAACATGAAAGAAAGAAAAAAATTTGTCATATCTTTGTTCATTATTTCGTTCACTCACAATTTCATTTGCTAAATTAAATTTATTTATGAGTATACAAAATGGAAACAAAAGTTTGTAGTTAAAAAATTTTAATTCACATTTAACTTTGGAATAATAAAATAAATTGAGCAATTTGTCTAAATCTATGTATGTGACAGATCTTTTCAATTTTATTGTAAATGTTGGAATATGAAAGACGCGACTTCGGTTCTGCGTTTATGATTAGCGATGCGTATTTCGAGGACACGAGATCTGATAGTTTTGGAAGAACTCCCGTTCTGACTAGTGACGGGTTATAGATCAATGCACGTCCTGTGTCGTGTTAACAGTAGTGGGAGCACGGATTCCCCAAAGCCGCGCGGCGGCGGCGGTACCGCGAGTTCCACTGTCAGTTCACCATCGCCCGGAAGCGGTACCAGTGGCGAACGCGCACCTCCGAGTCCGAGCCAGCTCTGCGCTGTATGCGGTGATACCGCGGCCTGTCAGCACTATGGTGTACGCACATGCGAGGGCTGCAAGGGTTTCTTCAAGAGAACTGTGCAAAAGGGCTCCAAATATGTGTGCTTGGCCGAGAAGGCTTGCCCAGTAGACAAACGCCGGCGAAATCGTTGCCAGTTCTGCCGATTCCAGAAGTGCCTGATGGTTGGCATGGTCAAAGAGGTAAAAAACTTGTTCGCTGTATAATATATTCCAAAATTTTTTTAAAATTTTTTAGTTTATATAATATTAACTCTCGATTACAGCAATGGGTCATTTGGACTCCAAGCGAAAATGAACGATTTGTATGATTGGTACTGTGAGGTTCTAGATTGTAAAAATACTTGGAACCTTCCTCTATCAATCATCGCAAGGTAGAGATTCGCTTGCATTCTGTACTTCAAATAGATTAAAATTTAAACAATTGAAATTTTAGATGTAGTTTTCATAATTGTAATTGAGAATTAAGAAGTTATAGATACATCTACATCTCAGTGTGATGAAAATAAACTCTTGGTGATTAACTAATAAAATATGTCAAAATTGCTTTTAAGATTTAAAATTAAATGAAAACTTATATATATTAAATTAAATAATTGAAATTATTAAATTCTTAAAAAACGCGGAAAAATATTATAATGCAAACGAAATAATTACAAATATGAAATAAAATAAATGTAACTTAATTTATTATTTAATTGTTGGACAGGTCGTTAGAACAGATTCTCTGAAGGGCCGTCGAGGCAGGTTGCCCTCAAAGCCCAAGTCACCGCAAGAATCCCCACCGAGTCCACCGATCTCTTTGATTACCGCTCTGGTTCGCGCCCATCTTGACACAACGCCGGACAAGGCAAGTTTGGATTACTCACAGTACCGACAACCTAGACCGGGTGATCCACCAATAACCGAGGCCGAGAAGATTCAACAGTTCTACAATTTATTGACAACCTCGATCGATGTTATCCGAAATTTCGCCGACAAAATCCCCGGATTCACGGATCTAGTGCGGGAAGATCAGGTGAACGATCATTTATTACGCATAAAAACAATCAATAAGATAATATATTAGCCTTCATAACAACTTATAAATAATACGAGGAATAATGTCTCCAAAAATACATAACTTTTTTACACAAAAGTCTTGAAGTTTGAATTTGTGAGAATTTATTGTTGTTTTTTTCTCGTCTCTTCTAATTTTTTTTCATCTCAAAAATTAAGAGATATATGCTTTTATTATATCACTGGTCAGATATCGATTCTTGGGCGATATCCATTGGGAACTAACGGTTATAGAGATCGATAGCTTATACATTTTCTAAAAGGTCAGTCTTGACGAGCTTTTGACGCGGTCGGTTGCTTGGCTGACTAGCAGACTGCTCGGTAGAACGATAGATGATAATTTGTTAATATATCTATAATCAGAAGAGATTTTGTTGTTTAACATTTGTCATTATATCTAAATAAAATTATGTTATTCTTTTGTAAATGAAAGATGTTTAATATCGCGAATAATAAAATATCTTTAGAACATCTTTCGGTTATCTCGATAGTTTACGTGTTATGGACAATACATTCGTGTATTAATAATTTCACAATGTAATCTGCTTTCAGGAATTGCTCTTCCAATCGGCCAGTCTAGAACTGTTTGTGCTCAGGCTGGCGTACCGCACGCACCCGGACGACACGAAGCTGGTCTTCTGCAACGGCGTTGTCCTCGCGTTGGAGCAGTGTCAGCGTAGCTTCGGCGATTGGCTGCACAGCATACTTGACTTTTGCAAAGCCCTCCACTTCCTGGAGGTCGATATCAGCGCCTTCGCCTGTCTGTGCGCTCTCACCCTGGTTACTGGTTAGTACTAGATTATTCCCTTGATTTCATGGTCGAATGAATTGCCATAGTTGCGCTTCTGCTATCGTAAGTATTAATTATTTTACAATCGAGCTCTATAGTTGTCACACTGCGGTTCTGCTGGTTATTTCTTTAACGGCACCTTCAGTCTTCCTTTATCCGGTTCGCTCTACCCATATTCTGTTATATCGGTCGGCCTAAATAATTAATCCGTCGGATCAATTAATTATTGATGCTCCGACGAAAGGAACGACGATGTTCCTCGTTCCGCACGCGATCCGTTAGCAACCAGACATGCAGGTGTGCGGTTTACAAGCGCGTCCAATCAGAGTTTCCGTGTTTAGATAGCTATGTGTCGAAGGTCGAGTGACTGATATTATTGGAGTTTAATTGATTTATCAATGTTTCTTAATCTTGAATGTTAGTAGTATAGTAATTAAATCAACTGTAATACATCATTCATATTGGAACTTTTTAAGATACTTTTGATTAAATTCTCGCGATTTAATTTTCGAAAACAATGTGAAATTTAATCTATAGCTGATGATTTAATATTAAAGTTTCCGATGTTATTCACAGAATGTTATTGTTTAATACAATTGTATGGCAATTCATAGATTCCGTTAATCTTATACTATTTTGAGAAAACAGCGATCTCATTCAAGCTGATTCGCGTGCTTTCAGAGAGGTACGGATTGAAAGAACCGCAGCGCATGGAACAGCTGCAGATGAAAATTGTCTCGTCCTTGCGCGACCACGTGACCTATAATGCCGAGGCGCAGAGGAAGTCGCAGTACCTGTCGTACCTACTGGGGAAGATACCGGAGCTGAGAAGTCTCTCGGTCCAAGGCCTCCAGCGGATCTTTTACCTCAAGTTGGAGGACTTGGTGCCGGCGCCACCCCTGATCGAGACGATGTTTGTTGGTAGCCTGCCCTTCTAAACCAAGCAGCCTCGCCAGCACATAGAGCAATTATTTTCTCAGACCCATGCGGTTGCGTTATCTTCGTTCTGATTGCATCCTTCTTAGTTCGTATTACACATAGCTTTATTCTCTTCTTGCGTGTAACCTCGCGCGATCCCGTGGGTACGTACGATTCTCGACGACGTTCTTGATGACGTTGATCCTCTCGCGCTCTGCAAAGGATAATCCTGGAAGGACTAGTCGAGCGGAAAGAGCAAGGAGAGCCATTACTGGTCGATTATGCTCGAGCGAGCGCGGACGGAAGCTGTCCGCGCGAACGCAGACGCTAAATTTAAGGGAAAGTTTATTGTACGTATGTATGAACGAATGAATAATGTATATGTGTGAATGTGTAAACGGATGTATGCATCACATGCGAACGTAAGTGTACAGAGTGTCTTGTAGGTCTCTGCATGCACGACGTGTCGGATGGCGGGTCACACATCGCCGTTATACTATTAGTAGTATAAGTGCACTACTATAGTCACTGTTGTTGTGCTGCTGCTGCTACTAGAGAGCGGATCGGCGCGAGATGACAGAAACATCGGCGGATAAAGAAAGCGGGCACGAGGCGGGCCGTGGCGATTTCGCTATTCTCTCTTCTAGCTGTAGTAGATTTCGTGCGAACTTGGATGGACAGGGAGAGATACCTCTTTCTCTCTTTCTCGCAGGAAGGCTCTTCGCGCGAATTTTTCTCACTTTTCTACCTAGTTTGTACGAGGCTCTCCGTGCTCTCGCGCTCGGCTCGCCTCGTCGCTCCTACGGCCAACGCACGTGACCCGCCACTTCTACTGGACATGTGCAGTATCTTTGGCAATACCTTGCCCGTCGCGGGGGAACGCATCGGCGATTCGCAACATATCAGAGCAACGACGGGGAGGGCGAATAATGCCCGTCCGTCTTAATAGTAGATATAGGATGTGACTGTTGGTCGCGCTCTCGATAGCTGGACGATGCCGAGTGCAGATGCATCGATTGCTTCATATGCATGGCAAGAATCGATGTTTTCTATGTTACATCAAGTTAAAAATATTCTTTTATTTATTCTTCGTTATTTTATATCGTGGACATACTTATCTGTCCCTGATGTGCGCTTTACAGTCTCGAGGCAAATATGATTGAGCGCAATAAAGAATATCGAATGAGAAACTCGATGGTGGAAATTGAAATACAAGCGAAAGCTATGAGTTCACGTGCATTTAAAAAGCTGCAGGGTTGCAATATGTGTCCTATCTATGCTAATGGAAAATGAGTTTAGGAGTGACACTATTATTTTATGAGTTTATGGTAAACCGTAGAAAAATTAATAACTCAACTAGATACATTTCAATCATAGTATTTTTATACACATTTTTTATACATTTTAGATATGCGCATCATTTTTAATTAAAAATTCAGTAAGTATTTCAAATGTCAGTTATCTTAAACCGTAAATATTTACCAAGACCAGACATTTTTACCAAGTATTTTACAAGTAGATACATCTAACAAATAATTTAAAATAATCTGATTAAAAGTAATTGATCAGAAGTCATCAAGTAGAAAGAGTTAGCACATTCTTTTTTATTAAATTATTTAATTGTATATTTTGATATCGAGAACAGAGAAGCGCGTAAGTGGATTTCAAGTTTCGCAGCCTCGCAACGCAGTTTATATATTTTCACCATAAGATTTTCACAGATTTCATACAGTGATTACCGCGATTCGTAGAGTTCTTTTTTTCTCTCACGTAACGCATTCGTAAACGAGCTCGGCATTGTCAATGCTGTTTGAGTGCCGTCCGAAGCGCATGGTCGATATCAATCGACTCTTTACCACTATTCTTGCGTTTATGTGATTTTAGAGAGCTAAGGCGAACAATCACGGGCTCGCCTCGTTTGGAAAAGTGAGAAAAATTTTTAATTCAGCACGAGACAGCGAGGCGGGTCCGGCTTAAAGTTACCTATTACGTTATGACATTTACTTTTTTAATCAAACTAACGTAGAGTGTCCTATTTATATACGTATAACGCGCCGCTACTACTACTTAACTACTACAACTACTACTTTACTATACCGTTATACTTATTACTACTCATTGATAGCGTTACTATTCTATGGCGTTACTACCACTACTACCACTGTTACCAGCGCTACCTTTACTACCACCTTGTGTTACCATTGTCTCGCTACAGTAAACTTCGCCGTCGTTGTCGTCGTCGTTAAAATACCCCTTAACGCACCAGTATCCTATAATCGACGCGATAGACGGCAGAGGATGCTGATCGAGGCTTTCAAACAGGCGTCCTCGCCGCCAGAATTACCGCAGTCGACATGCATCTTTGTTTTTTGATGTATATCTTAATATTTTATCCACGTTTAAGTACCGTAAGATAAAGTAAGATTGCATATAGGGAATAACTTCGCATTGAAGTGAAAAGAGATTTCACGATTATTTTTCACCTACACACACACACACACACACACACACACACACACACACACACACACACACACACACACACACACACACACACACATACACACAATGTTCAATATATTTAAATATATTTAAATATGAAAATTTTACTTCTCTCTTTATTCGACTTCGCCTTTTATCTTAATGAAAACGTTATATATCATTCTTAAAAATTTTATTTTATTGTTATTATTAAAGTTACACTTTTTGTACTTTTTATATTTTTTGTAGTTTTTAAGATTTCTTTTATAATTTTAATCTTTTTTATTTTATTTATACTGAGAGAAATAATATTTACGATAGTAAGCTTTAGCATCAACTGTTACGGTTGCTTTAGTTAATTATCTTTTTAGATTACTTTAGATAATCCTGAGATCTATTTTTGTTCAGGCGTAGTTACCATTGCCTGTGTAATCTTACGATACCACCGTCGCAACACGATCCAAGCTTCTTAACACGACAGACATTGTCCTTACAGACATACACACATACACATATACACACACACATGCATAAACAAAGATCACATTAATTACCTGTATGTGCACAATAGATATAATAATTACATGTGTATATGTTAATATAAAGTCGTGTGTATCCGCAAATGTTCGACGCTTCGCAGACATGGCGGAATCAATACCTGAATCAAATTCGTCTTTTACTAGCTATCTATGATTGTGATTCCTTGTATTATTAATGTCTTTTGTATTCTGTTTAGCGATATCGTTCGCGTGATGTTCTCGATTCGCGATCTCGTACACAATGCAGTGCACGGAAGAAGTAATAATAAGAAGTAATCAAATACACTCGCGTTCAATTTCCGTCGCTGGAAACGGACATTTTTACCTTTATTCAATCGTTCCGAAAACTTTTGCTAGTACTTTGGAAGTATTTTCTCAATTCTTGTTGCTAATTAAAATTTAATGCTTTGCGGCCTAAAAAATTCACTCTCTAAAACTCTTGGAGCGAATATCACTCTGCAGAGTGAAATCTCATTCCTAAAAATTGAAAATTGAGCTATTTTTCTTCTCAAGATTAACTCAATTTTAACTCTTTATTCCATTCGAAAGAATTTAGAGAGTAGACACGGATAATTTTGTGTCAAGATAATTAGATCAAAAATTAATCTGGAAATCAAAAAGAAAATTATTATTTTTTTTTTAATATATCATCTATTCTCCAAAAACGCAATCACAGCAATCACAATGAGATAATATTAACTACCAATAATATTTATAATATTTAATTGCCGATTGTAAATCCATAAAATAATTTTGGCCGTAAAGGATTAATTAATAATAATTGTACTGTGCTATTTGTGAATAAATATTATAAAGGAACGGTTTCTTGTAAAAATTCAAGACTCGCCATGACGATCATTTAACATATTTGTGATGAGAAATTGAAAATCTTTTTAAACGAAAATGTTAAATATTCAACTGTTTACAATAACATATTTGCGATAATGTATTGGAGAATAATATTCAAATCTTATATAAATTACGATATAATAATTATATATTTATCACATACATGGCGAATTCAATGGACACCGTTGCTATATGCTGGCCGATATAGGCACAATAATCTTATATCGCATATATATGTGTCACGCGTTTGTTAAGCACTAGCGATGACGTTTGAAATAATCAATCTTTATGCTCTATAATTACTCTTTTTACAAAGAAACAAATTCCGTTTCCAGTGGGCGCAAAAATTCGGTATTGATGCAAAAAACTGCGCAATAGATGACATATCAAGTTCTTCCCCTCAAAAAATTGCCATGTTTGTAAAAAATGTTTCTCCGTGTACCAAATGATTCATTATAATACAATTCATTTACACGTCCACGTTTGCGGATGGATACGCGCGCAAGTGTTCAAAAGACAAAATGCCCGGTAAGAATGCAAGGTAAACAGGATCCGAGGGTATCAAGGTTTGTGCGACCCTTGCGATCGAAATTAAGATAACGCATGCGAGAGCGTCGATTCTGCTTTTGTTCGAAGAGCGCAAATTTTCGAAGAGCTTGTTCTCGCTGGAGAAAACTAATTCGCGCCACGAAATCGATAGCAATAAGATAAGGAAGTTCTTTACGATACCAGACTGATGTCAATGTTCTGTCAGAGGATATTTGTAAAGAAAATAAGATATTTATGAACTATTCATTGAAGAGTTTTAGAGATACAAAAATCTTGCCTTTTTAGAATTTCTAAAAGTAATCACTTTTTGAGAATCCTCTTTAGCGTCGAGAGATTGTAACAAATATTTCTAGGCATACAGAAATATTAAACGTTGAGCTTTGAAATATTTACAAAATAATGTCTCAGTAAATATAAATGTTTTCTTCCGTCCGTTGTGAAGATAAGTACTTAATAATGAGACAGTTGGACGAATTGAATGGAAATCCCAAGAAATAACTAGAAAAAAATAACTAGAAAAAAAAAAGAAAAAATAATTTTGTATTAATGAAGATAAAATCAGGTAACGCATTGGCATCGATCTGTATCAATATAAAATGGAAATCATTTTTCATATTTGTAAGAAACGTGGTGCAATTAAATTAAAACTCTCGAGGACGAGCGCTTTTTGCCTGATATTCTCGCCTTATCTTCTCTTCATATCATACTTCATTTTTAGACGAAATACGTAGAAATCCTCGAACGGTAGAAATCGACTTTCTTGCTCGTGCAAACAAAGTGTTGAGTCCAGAGGAGATTTCGGGAGAGGAATTATTGGCCGTAAAAAGATCGAGATCGGAATTTCGCAAAGGGCTCGACTAGAACGAAGGAAACCCCGACGAGTTACGGCCTCCGTTACACGGAAGATGGGGTTTCGTGGCGACGTATTTTTGTTCCTATATATCTTTTCTTAACGAGAGTCCGTGCGAAGAGAAAAGAGTCCACGCGAGGCTGATGTCTTCCGCTCTTGATCGCAGAAAATTGTCCCTGGACCCAGTACTGCGGCGAATTATTTTTTACGAGAAAATGTCATAAAGAAAACAGGCGAAAAGAAAGAGGAGCAGGAATAGGAGGGCATATTGGATCGTTCGGGCGTGAATAGTAAGATATTCTCACAACAAAATGAACGAGATCGTCCCAATATTGTTATTTAAATCGATTATCTGTCATTACTGTAACGAAATAACAGTCAATTCCGTTAGGTGTAAATCTATCCCTTTTTCCCCGTTTCATCGATGTATGCAATAAATGTTCGATCAACAGATTATTTAATTTCTCTTCGAAATTTTGTTAATAAATTATTTTCTCGATTGACATTGTAATTGACTGAGTTTATTCGAGGGAATTATTTATTATTGATTCGTGAAGCGGCGGACGTTTGCGTACAGTGTGTTCCGCCATGAAAACTATACGGAAGTTGTCGGTTTTCCGACAGTTCAAAACGATGGAAAGATAATCAAGATGTTATAAAACACACATAACGTATTACTAATTACTTTCTAACTTCTCCTATATTTTCCGAATGAATTTAAAATTAATCTGTCTCTCTAGCACTCTTTCTTCATAATTATCAAGCTTTCTTCATAAACAAGTTATTAAACTTTCTCTATCATTCAGAATTCATTTTCCTCAGATAATTGTCATAATCATTGTCAAGGGAAGCACATTTTATTAGTAAAATAAAAATTACAGGTTTTTAATCGAATCAAAACATGACGTAACTAATTTACTTATAATTTCTTATAAACAGCTTACAGATACAATCATAATTTGCCTACTAAATTCAGCGATTCGAAAATAAAATTTTGAAAAATAAAGAAAAATTTTAATAAATAAGAATTATGATAAACAAGACAAATCTATCTCGAGTTGTTAATTAATCTCTTTAATTATGAGATTACATAAATTTCATTGCTTCACTCTGTCGTACGAACGTCCGCACGCTCAGCCAAAAAAAATCGCGTTTTATAAATGTACGACAAATGTACCCGCTTAACATATACAATACATATGCATCGTGAGACATAAGTATTGCACCGAAAATAAATCTAGTAAATTAACACAAATGAACACGTGTCTACACAGACAGAGAAACATGCGAATAGCAGCCAACAAATGTCCACGTAAGTGTCGCAAGACAGTTCAAAAGATTCATACTAAAAGTATTAGATCTTTTGATCTATCGATATTTCTTCTATTTCTTTCCTTTTTTATATGCTAAATCTTACGTGTGCATACGATCGAATATATTAATCGTGAAACGAAGAGAAACGGAGGACGATCAAAGAAAATGACGGAAACGTCGGCGTATCGACGGCCGTACGACTTGACAAGTCGAAATTAATTGCATATCGCGAGAATGTGTGATCTCTCTGTATGATTACGCGATCTCTGCATAAGAGAGACACTGAAAGCAAGAAAAAAAGAGAGAGAAAAGGAGAGAAAGTGTGAAGCAGGTGTAACTACAACAGTTGACAATAAAGAAATCGCAAAGAGGAGAATACTTTGACCTGATGCTTTCATCCGTACGACCGTCGATCGTAGGGGTGATGCATAGCATAGTAATATCACATGATACATGTCACTGTGTAACATCGTTTCTCAAATATTAACACATACCCATGCGCGCGCGCACATTTATGGAACCTTTTTTCCGGCCTGATTCGTTGTTAATTCTGTACCGAGCCACAACACAATTCCCTCTCGCTTGGAATATATATATATATATATAAATAA
>NW_017259353.1:816984-827193 GCF_001594045.1 Atta colombica
ATATAAATATATATATATATACTTTCGATATATACGACGAAGAGGCAGTTCAAAGGCAAGACGCGAGAACAAAGAAATTATGACGATTATATTTTATAAATAAAAAAAATTGACATGTGATATAGATGGTAAGGCACGCGAGAATGCGTTGCGATGCATTACGAAAGCAAATGTATTCTGTATATCGTTTCATTAAATCTACTAAAACGACGGACCGGCTAGTTTTTTCTTTCCTTTCTTCGCATCTCCTTTCCCTTTTTTTTCAATCTTTTTTTTTTTGCTAAGTCTACTTATAAGTCCCATGTCTCATGATGCGTCCAAGAGTTTTTTATTCAAGGGTAGCTTTTTACAATAATCCATCCTTGCTTCTTCGAAATTGTGTACACCTGGCCGTACAGCTCTAAGCACGTCACACCGGTTCTTTAGTAGAACTCAAATATGAAAGAACAATATTAAAGTGCAAATGTCGATACTGTCTTACGTAATATTTTATTTATGATCGTTTTCATTGATAACGAACGAATGTGAATGATCACAAAAAATATTTCTGATCGTCGACTAATCAAGAGATATTGAAAATTTTGATGGATATGCCATATTATAAATTAGCAAGCAATTTTAAAACTTCGTTATCGTGGATTTGTATGAAATTATAATATTCTTAGAAAAATCACTCTAAGATAATTTTATTTTTAAAATACATTTTCTATATGCACAAAGATAAGAGAATAAGAAGATTTAATAACAATAATTTAAATTTAATGAAATAATAATAAATGTTGATTAAATAAAATTGACTAAAATCTTTTTATTTTGATATGTGATTATAATACTTTTTAAATAAATAAGCGATTTATTATTTCTGTATAAAAAGAACAATTTGGTTAAGTTAACTAAAAATTTAAATAGAGAGATAATAGGTATTTTTATTGGGGATCTTTAAATAGGTACACACATTTTTTTGTTGGAATAATTAATCCAAATAATTATGTAGGAAATTTAAGCATAATGAGCAATGTTGCTAAAAAATTTTAATATTCTAACAATCTGCTTGAACATCTTACATAATTATTTTGATAGTATAAAATAATTTTTTATTAGCACATTTTTAAAGAGCTTTTTTCAGTCAAATTTTATAACAAAAATCATGGATATAAGAAAGTATAAATAAATAATTTGTAAAAAATAATCACATACCTTTCTAGAGTAGTTAACTGTATCGAGTAATGGTTCGCTGATAAATTTTCGCTGATCTATACATATCGCAATCATTCGTTGTTGAAGCATTAAATCTCGCCACTAGACCTCAGTTCAACTTTGTTCAATAGTTTATCGCTAAAGAACACTCACTACCGCACGTAATAACGTTACATTAAATACATCACACAATGTTGTTAAGATGTTATATTAGAATCTTTTAGAAGACGTATACTTTTTAACGTTGCCGCAATTCTGCAATGTTTACAATTACAGCAATATTGCACAACGTGCGTGTAATACAATTTTGCATTGAAAATAAGATTTATTTGTAATATTTTTCATTATTTGTATCATTTTTCATAATATATTAATTTAGTCAGGGACGAGCCTAGCCAGAGACGGCCAAAGTCGAGATTCATTAAATTATAAATGCGACGAAATCACAGCTTTCTGAGTACATCTTATGGATTTTAGAACAGATTCCGATCGGAATTATTTGCCTTAAAAAATACAATAAAAAGGAAATTATGAATAATTCTGATCGGAATTCATTCCGAGAAAATAATTCCCTAATTAAACGTTGGCGTTTTCATTAAAATTATCTTTTTTTTATTGTTCATTTCTATAAACATTAACTTTAATCTGTTATGACTATTTCTATGAATTTAGATTAACTTTAGAATCAGAGAGAAAAAAATAAAGTTAAAATTAATCTATAATGATCCATTTTTATCTATATATAGATTTTAATTTTAATTCATTCTTTATCTTTTATTAATTCTTAAGGACTAAAAGTAGAAAAATAAAAAACAAGTTAAATGAAATTACGGTTAATCTACATAAATAGAAATTGACACTGTATGTGTAATTTATTCTTTATCTTTATTTAAGCATTAAAACTAAAAAAAGTTAAAGTGTAACTCCTTCCTTTGTCTCCTTTTTTCTAGTCTACATCTAAACAATTATATATGTATACTTCTGAGACAGCAAAATTATTTTTATACGCGGGCAGCCAACTCTTTTTGCACGTCTCTGACTGTATGTATTGTAGTACATCGGACAATAAAAATGCTAGTGAGAAACAAGGAGTCGCATCACATGTTGCAAGACAATAAAGTAGAGGGGAAACCAATTTTATAATAAATACCTGTGTCAAATAAGGAAATGATTCGACAATTTTTTTTCTGAGACAGATACATACAATATATAGTATGTGATCCATTCGGCTCTGCAACGCTCTTCGATTTTGATTGATCAATCGGAAAAAAGAATTTTTTCTAATTGATCAATCAAAAAATATTTCGAAGCATTTGTAACACCGAATGGATCACATGCCAATGGATCATAGCCATAGCTAATACAGAATCTATTTCGAATATTCTCAACCAATCCAAACTATTCAATTATCAAGACTTGTTCAATGAATTGCTGCAACGTTTCTGAATTATACAAAGCAAATAAAATTTATAAATAAATTTTAATGAACGTTTGCAAATTAAGTGTTGTGCCATGAAAGAAAAGCGATACTCGCGCGGAAAATTTATTTTAAACGTCACAGAACGTCGAAAAACCCACCAACGGTCAATCTTGCGCAATGGGATATCGCACGACCAATGCGATTGCTTGCAGCAGTGCCAGGTGGCGTGCGTGCATCGGTCGGCGCATGCGCAGTTCCTCATTGAGATAAGAAAATAGTCCGCTTTCGCGAAAACACGATACAATCGCCGAGGCAACGGCAAGAGATGCAACGACGATTTTGTATCTGAGATAATCATCGCGATCATGTTGAATTTTTATCGCTTGTCAACAGCGCGTTACGTTTTTCACGTAATCATAGGTTCGTTCGCAGCGGGCGCGAGAATCTCAAAGGCTGCCGGATATTACTACGCCGCACGTTGTGCGAAGGAAACGCGACGGCGGAGTACAGAAGGAGAGAACGAGAGGGAGCGATAAATCGCGCAGCTGAGCACCGCGAGAGCGAGAGAGACGGACGGCGATCGGCCCGCCAGGCAGGAAGTGGACGTCAGAGTGGGGGCAACGTCGAAGGCAGTTGAGTCGGTGGTGGCTACATGTGGATATCCGCCGGTCGTGACGAGAACTTTCGTATCAGGGAGCAGACGTTAACTTCCTCGCGTCGAATCGCGGGAGCCGTGACTTACCACACTGTGAACGAGAACAATCCGCCGTTAACCATGCAGATGGACCCGACGACGTTGCAGCTGATCCAAGTCCTCGAGAGGACCGTCTCGTCGGGTAAGTGTATCGGAATCGTCGTGGCGACGTTACGGAGGACCGGCGGGCCGTTTTCTTTCATTCAGGCGTCTTCTCGAGATTTCGCTCGATCGAAAGCGCGATGCCGATGCGATGCTGGGTGCAACGGCGACGGTAGCTGCGACGGCGGCTGCGAGGGCGATGGCGAGCTCGATCTGGAGCACATGAGAGAGATATCGGAGGAACCGCGTGCGCGTCATCGTTCTCGGTTCCGGCGGGGCTCGTCGCAACGTGCTCGGATCGGACGGCCGCCGCCTTAGCCGATCGCGCAATTTTGCCAGCGACACGGCTGCCGTCGTTGTCTCGTGGACGGGACCGTGAGCCATTTCGCATGCTGTTAGGCACGATATCGCGCCTGATCGCGCCCCGTCGTACTGTTGCTAGGCGCTTTGTTCGCCGCTGGAAAAGTATTGTCCCGTGTGACGGTTGCTGATATTTGCACGCATTGGCGCGACACGCATCGCGAGGCGCCTCGCTTTCGTCTAACCTACGGTTTTTCACGATTTCTGACGTGGTACTTAGTAATGCTTTTTTCCAATTTTTTATTACACACGACGGATCGTCCTTAGGTTAATTTTTATCACTTTCACAAAAATTATTAAATAATTCTTAAATAAAATCTTTAGAAAGTATGTATAAGGTGTACTAAAAAAATTGTACATGAATGTTATAACTAATTATTCTGGAGAGTGCATTTTGTTTCATGCATGATGTATCATTTTATTCTTGTTAGTCATCAAGTATTAAAGAATACAATGATACATTATGTCTATTCACGTTGCTTGAAATTCCTAAAAGTTTTGCACTTAAAATGAGATAAATATATATTTGAGCGTTGAAGAGGAAGAAAGTGAAAATACTGAGTGCAGAAAGTACAAGTAATGCTTAGGTAACATTGAACAGATCAATTATATTTAATGCACGAAACAAAATATACTCTTATATCACTTTTTATCAATGTAGTTTAATTTCAATCTCAGTTGAATTAATTTATATTTTTCTAAGAAATTAAAAAAGATAAAGAGTAATTTGAACCGAGATTAAAGTTAATTTACGTTGGTAGAAATGTCACAAGTATCTCAAAAAAAAGAAATGCGCAAGATATGAATGATCTAATTGTACCGAGGATTAATATTCTTAATATTAATTATGAACATACGAATATAATATGTCTATGCATTTTCAGACAAGAATGAACTGGTGGCAGCGCAGACTTTCTTGCAGCAAGCGGCCGAAACCAATCTCGTGAGTATAAATTTGCCACTGTATCTATGAGATTTATCTTATGTTAGTGCAAGAAGTATTCAATTGCAATACTCGGTGGTATGTCTGTTTCAGCATGAATTCGTGCAACGACTCAGCGCCGTGCTGGTCACAGTCGGCGCGAGCCCCGTTGCCCGCATGGCAGCGGGCTTACAGCTCAAAAACCAACTTACCTCCAAGGATCCTGATATGAAATTCCAATATCAGCAACGTTGGCTTACTATCCCTGTTGAAACGAGGGAATATATCAAGAAAAATGTAAGAAGTGCCATATTTACCCTATTTTCTCATATTATTTTAACATTTTAATCTATTATATAGAGATAATATTCTTTTTTCTGAAAATTATAATTATATATTATTTGAAGTGAAACAGAACATGAAATAGAAATGTTTTTATTTTTTTCTCTATTATCTGTTTATATCTTTACTCTCAATTTTATTTTTATATTTACTCTTTTAAATAGGTAAGTGATAAGATAGTAAGAAGATTCAATTCTGAACGAAAGTGAAATAATAGAAATTTCATACAAAAAATAATTTTTTATAATGACATTTTTTTAATAAAATGATTTAGCATTATTTTGAAATTCCGATAAGAAGTCATGAATATATAAATCCCTTATAAAATGTGTTCCTTTTTATTTCAATATCTTGTTTTTTAGACATAATATGATTTAAATATGACTTTTTTTAAGGTAACATTTTTCGCAAGTGACGATGAAATTGTGTACTTCTATAATTTTTATTTTGTGACATTGGCAAATTTAAAGATTTGTTAAGGAGGCCACTTGTTGGCGTGTCATAAGCGAAACTTTTTTAGGTCCAATATATATGAAAAAATAGAATATTAAATCATTATTCAAATTATTACATTGAAAAAGTTATTATTTAAATGTACAATTCTTAAAATGTTTTATTTTAAATTATTTCAACAAAAAAAAGAATAATATAATGAAATCTGTTTTTTATATTTAATTCTTAAAATTAAAAAAATTTTTTTAGAATATTAAAATTATAATTAAGCATGTCAAGTGCTAAAAATATAAATAACATTTTGCTATAAATATTTTTAAAAAAAGCTTAGCTATTTGTGGCTATCGATAAACAGTGCAATTTATCGTAGATTCTGCTAAATGTGTACGTACATATATACGGAGGCGTTATGAAGTATTAAAAAGATTACATTCCAGTATAGAGCGTAAAATTTAGACGGATGTAAAATTTTAATAAGGTACTAATAATTTTCAAGATATCCAAAAACATATGAAAATGGATCGTTCCAACTGTGATGTCATCAATGTCCTTATCCTAAAACTCAAGCTACATTCCGCTGTATCCAGTACTGAAAATCTATAGTGTATGTTACGTATATTATAGATTTTTACCACAGCAGTGAAGAAATTGGCGAAATTTTCTTTCTTTTGATTGTTGATTCGTTGCGGTTGGCGGGAAGTTGATGTTTCATACCTAGTAACCTTGGCACTGGGGCGCGAAAGCAAATTTCAATGTAAAACATCTAAGACAGTCGTAACACCTCCATATATAGTGTGTGTCTCATGTACATTACCTGCCTCGAATATTTCGAAAAAACGCATTAAAAAAATGTTTGGAAATAAAAATTATATGGTTTGTGTATGTGTATTGATATTACAAATTAGAATTTGTACTTTACCAAGGTGGAAAATTTATTATTTTAGAAGAATTTCGTATTTAAATTTTTCACAACATGATAAATAAGATATTGAAAAAAGTAAGATATTGAAAAAAAAAAGTATTTTATGGAATAAGGAATACATTTGTAACTTCTAATCGGAATTTCAAGGTAGTTTATCTTCTTTACAAAAAAAATGTATCGTCAGAAAACTATTTTTTCATTTTATGAAAATTTTATAATAATAGTAATAGTAATCATAAAAAATTATTAAAAGTAACATTTTTTAGAGTTAAATATATTGATCAATTATTTTCCTTCATGCACAGAGAGATATACTTATTCTTGCAGATTTTAGGAGCGTTGGGAACAGAAAACAATAGGCCAAGCTCTGCAGCACAATGCGTCGCTTATGTAGCTGTTGCCGAGTTGGCAGTCGGGGAATGGAGCGAATTAATTCCATTGTTAGTCAATAATGTTGTCAACCCGTCCAGTACCGAGATGATGAAGGAGGCTACTTTAGAGACTATTGGATATATCTGCCAAGAAATCGAAAGTGAAGTGCTAGTATCACAATCAAATGAGATTCTTACTGCTATCATTCACGGTATGAAGGGTTCGAGCACATCAAATCACGTTCGACTAGCGGCTACAAGCGCTCTGTACAATTCCTTGGAGTTCACCAAAGGAAACTTTGAAAAAGAGGTTAATATTATCATTGACGTGAATATCATTTTTATATACAACTGTGATACAATTTATGCAATAAATAACTAAATAACTGCTTTTAATCCTATATACAGACGGAACGAAACTTCATAATGGAAGTAGTATGTGAAGCCACTCAGTCTACCAATACTCAAATCAGAGTGGCTGCGTTACAGTGTCTTGTGAAAATTATGTCACTGTATTATCAATACATGGAACCATATATGGCTCCAGCATTGTTTCCTGTAAGTGTTATTTGTATGGATTTCAATTGTCTTTAAAATATTACATATTAAATATAGTGTATATTTTATTAATGGAATTTTTATTTTAGATTACATTAGAAGCTATGAAATCTGATATTGATGAAGTGGCACTTCAAGGAATAGAATTCTGGTCGAATGTATCTGATGAAGAAGTGGACTTATCAATGGAAGAAGGAGAGGCATCAGAAGGAGGTCGCCCACCGCTAAAAGTCTCGCGGCATTATGCTAAAGGAGCTTTACAATATTTAGTACCAGTGTTGATGAAAAAATTGACCAAGCAAGAAGAATTTGATGACGAAGATGATTGGAATCCTTCAAAAGCTGCTGGAGTTTGCTTGATGTTGTTGTCATCGTGCTGCGAAGAAGCTATTGTTCCGTTCGTTCTTCCTTTTGTCAAGGATAATATTAAAAGTCCCGATTGGAGATATAGAGATGCGGCTCTGATGGCATTCGGTTCGATTCTTGGTGGTTTAGAACCTGCCACATTGAAACCGTTAGTGGAACAAGCCATGCCAACTCTCATCGAGCTGATGTACGATAACAGTGTAGTCGTCCGTGATACTGCGGCTTGGACATTTGGACGCATATGCGAGATGATTCCAGATGCTGCAATCAACGAAACTTATCTGAAGCCATTGTTAGAATCTTTAGTGAACGGATTGAAGGCAGAACCACGAGTTGCTGCCAATGTATGTTGGGCATTTACAGGATTAGCAGAAGCGAGTTACGAGTCTGCTGAGGCCAGCGAAGACGGCAATCAACCAGAAACGTACTGCATGTCACAATATTTCGATTTTATCATTCAACGACTTTTGGAAACTACTGATCGACCAGATGGGGCTCAAGCGAATTTGAGATCTGCTGCTTATGAGGCTCTCATGGAAATGGTGAAGAACTCGCCGCGTGATTGTTATGTAACCGTACAAAAAACTACAATGGTGATACTGGAGCGACTGCAACAAGTATTGCAGATGGAGTCGCACATACAAAGTCATTCGGATCGTGCCCAATATAACGATTTGCAGTCGTTGCTTTGTGCGACTTTACAATCAGTCTTGCGTAAAGTCACTACAGAGGACGCTCCGCAAATATCCGATGTAATAATGACTGCTCTGCTTGCCATGTTTAATTCAAATTCCTGCAAATCAGGTGGCGTACAGGAGGATGCGCTTATGGCAGTTTCGACTTTGGTTGAGGTGTTAGGCGAAGGTTTCTTGAAGTATATGGAGGCATTCAAACCTTATCTCTGTCTCGGCTTGAAGAACTATGCCGAATATCAGGTGTGTTGCGCAGCGGTCGGTCTCACTGGTGATATCTGCCGCGCTCTCAAAAACAAGATGCTTCCTTATTGCGATGAAATTATGACTCTGTTGTTGGAGAACCTCAGCAATAACGCCGTGCATCGCTCAGTTAAACCGCAGATCTTTTCGGCTTTCGGTGACATCGCCATGAGTATCGGACCAGAATTTAAAATATATTTGGACGTTGTATTGCAGACGTTGGTACAAGCATCACAGGCTAACGTAGATAGAAGCGATTACGATATGATCGATTATCTCAACGAGTTACGCGAGGGCGTACTTGAAGCTTACACTGGCATAGTTCAAGGTCTCCGCGGTGATGGGAATAATTGTCCGGATGTTGCTATTTCTCTTATCGAGCCGCATGTGCCGTACATTATACAATTTATCACCTCGATAGCGCAAGATCGCGAACATTCCGAGGGTAATGTGTCGGCCGCGGTAGGTCTGCTAGGCGATCTCGTCACGGTATTCGGAACCAAATTATTGCCTATGGTGGAGACCGAGCCGCTTAATGATTTGCTGATCAAGGGTAAGAAGTCACGCACTCACAAAACTAAACAGCTGGCGAGCTGGGCTGCGAAAGAGATTCGAAAGCTCAAGACTGCTGCCAACGCTACGTCCAGTTGGTGAGTACCTTTCTTTATATTTCTCGATTTGTTTTATGCGCCGTCTTTAATTAATTCGCAAAGTTCTCGATGCGATTTGATCATTTTAATCGACGCGCGATGCACTAACACTGCATATTATTTTGAGTTTGATTTTGGTTCGCATTCCGTTAAAGGGATGAAATTTATCTTTATTATTTTTGTTCTTTTTTTTTTTGTGCTTTTCCGCATTCCGCCTTTATCATGCATATTCGATTTTACTATCTCACCATACATTCTTCGGTTGTTAAGTTTAATTTAACTGGCGAGCTTTTCATAGCAAGGATAGGATGTAGGTAGGACAGAATTATTAAAGGAAACAGAGAAGGGGGAGGGCGGAAGATAGAGAGAATGAAAGCGAGAGAGAGAGAGAGAGAGAGAGAGAGAGAGAGAGAGAACGTGAGCATTGAAGAATCACTTCAATGTTGATAGGAATGCACTATCTTTTATCGTAGCATTGTTTTTCTGTCCCTCGGATTCCCCGCGTACGCGATTTGAAACGTCCGCTGGAAACTCCCCCTCTCCAAAAAGAACGAGCACCGATGAGCGACGGTGACTGATATTTGGCTCGCTTTTGTTGTTTACAGATCACCCCACGGTTGTACTGTCGTGCAATTTGATTTGACTAGAAAGCTATCAAACACAATACAAAGACAACAAGATTGGATGGTGCGGATGCGAGTTGATGGATGTGCGTGAGTTCCGAAGCGATAATGACGAGATGGAGTGATGAGTCTGCACGTGTCCCTATCTGGCGACGGTATTTTATTGATATAATATATCGGTGTCGAGCGCATCTCATATGATAAGAGAGAAAGGGATTTTTAGCGAGAAAGCGAGAATGAAAGAGAGAGAGAGAGAGAGAGAGAGAGAGAGAGAGAGAGAGAGAGAGAGAGAGA
>NW_017259353.1:827293-842601 GCF_001594045.1 Atta colombica
GAATAAAAAAATACCTGTTTGCCGGATGCTGACAACGGATGATGAGGAGTACAAGTGGATGTTGCCGATGAATGAATCAAGGTCAAGTGAAAAGTCTGCCGAGAAGAGAGAAATGATTCTGGTTGCAAGTATGCCTGTACAAATAAGCCCTGCGGCTTTTATCCGCGTGATTGAGAGATTAAAACCCAAGAAGAGAGAAAGAGAAAGGACAACTTCAGTGAATGATTACTATGAGCAATGAGAAAATTAACGAAAGAAGATATGAGAGAGCGCAACAGGAATACCAAGCGAAGTGGATGGAGAGTATACACATACGAGTGAGGGAGAGTGAGAGTAAGAGACTCAGGGAGAATTTCTGAAACGAAGTGTTAGCATAGATATGAAAGCATAGATATGAAATGATAAATATGAAAGAGAGTGAATGAAAAATGTAGTAAAATATGATATAATCATGCGCGCGCGTGTATGTGCGTGTGTGTGTGTGCGCGCGCGCGCGCGTGCGTGTGTATGTGTGTATTGTATGTATGGGAGAGGAAGAGGGGAGGGAGGGAGGGAGGGAGAGAGAGAGAGAGAGAGAGAGAGAGAGAGAGAGAGAGAGAACGAGTCTTTTATTTACAGTGACTCACCGTTAACTCGTTGTAAAGCTCATATCGAGCTTATCAATGACGTGTATCAGATTTGAATCGCGGTTTTTAGCCACCAATGCTTAGAACTGCGTCGAATTTATCTGCGTAGAAAGAGAAAGAGTATCGCTTTCCTATGCAACAGAATGAAGTTTGAATGGACAGCGAAGGAGAAAGAGAGAGAAAGAGCCAGACTGATTGTGAGTGCGAAAGGTCAGGAAGATTACAGAACTCAACTTGGGTGTCCCTTAATCCGATCATGCTGCGCGAGAATCCGTGTGACCTGTTATGTATGAGATGATGCGTATGTTACTTTTTCCCCATACGTGAATGTCTGTTGCTGTTGATTGGATAATTAAAGTTAATATTTTGATGGCACAAATGATTTAGTTGTACCGAAGTCCTCGTCCGGCCTGAACGTCCGTAGGAGCAAATGATCTCGAATGCTCAAGAATTCCCCAATTTCCTTAAACTTTCTCCCCTTATATTCCAGTCATATAAGTCCTTTTTAGTAGTCGGTCAAGTATATCACGCGATCACGGTATTCACGAGTGGTGTCGCAGACGAGGAGCTTTTCGCACTGCCATTTGGAACAACGCTGCACGGCTTGTCCAGACATTTTTTAAACACTCGTTTCTTCCTCTCTTCTCTCCCCGTTCGTAAGGCGTCTGGACCACTCGAAATCTTGGGTGAGATCGTCTTCCTGATCGTGTGTTACTATGCAGAAACGCCCGTCGTTCCCGTGTTTGCTCGACGGGAGTGTCTCTTTGCGGATCGCTAGGAGAAGATACCGTGATCGCGTTTAAATTGACCGAATTCTGTCAAACGGATAATTGATATAATCTAGAGTCGTAACCTGGAGATAAGTAATCTAGTGGAGAATTCTCTCTTTCGTAGGAATCTAAGTTCGCGGTGAAATCACGCGCTTTGATTTATGCGAAATCGCGAAAAATCCTTTCTCCACGTTCGACCGGGATGTCTCAAGTATCCTAGATCTCTACCTCCGTTTATACTGCGTCCTTGATGACGAATAGTTAGTGCCGTACTCCTTAGTCGCAAATTGTCGCCGCGAGTTCATTCCGTAGAATCGTGAAGTCTCCTTTTTTAATTGTGATTCGCGATTTTTAGCGACATTTTGCAATAATATCGCAATGCGGAGTTACGTCACGTCATCGTCATCGTCGTCGTCGAGAAACGTGTCTGCGGTAGTGCCATGCATTCCAAATGCTTTTGCCAGTAGATCTTTCTTTCGTAATTTGAATATTTTGTAGCGATTTCACGTTCATACGTACCTATATATCCTTACACTTTTATCGTGATTTTTCGAGTGCGAAAGGGAGATAGTATATTAATATAGGAAAATCTCTAGTTTTTTGAATTTATTAAACGCGAGGCAAAACGTGTTTTGACAAATATCGGCGCGGAGACATATGATTTCAGAAATTCCATCGGCACCGACTTCAGTGTAACACATGGATTATGTTTCACTGATTTATTTTTGTGTCTCCGAAAATTAAAATTTGTGTGTCCTTAATCGTTCATCGATGAGACCAATGCACTTTTCAAACATGCTCAAACAATTTTTATATTTATGAATTATTTGCACACAACACGTGATAACATTGATTAGCATATTATTCCGCATAAATGTTGCCACTGTATTTCGCAGCCTGGGTTTTTACGAGAAATATTTTTAGATACCTAACTTGCACAAATTCTAGAAAAATAATCTCTTGATTTTTATCCTTTGTTTAAGAGGTATGTACAATTTGATTTTTTTTATCCACGTACCTATTAGATTTAATATCGATGATAATGATAATGATAATATTATCTTTGATTGTAAGAGATATTGTAAATAATCAAGTAAGAAGTGTTTAATCAAGTCAACTTGAAATCTACTTGTCGAGTCAATATCAAAGTTAATAAGTGGGAGATATATATATACATATATATATTGAGATCACTTCTCTAAGAGAAGGCTAAACTATTTTTCTAAGATGAGATCTTTCATAAATTACGAGATAAAATAAAATAAAATGTCTTGGGAAAACACAGGAAAATGTTTCGAACTTGTGGCAATATTTATTCGAACTGTATTGTATATATATCTATTTTAAGGCGATTATGTTGAATACCAACGATTTTCAAAAATTTACTAAACATATATCTGTAATATTTTTTTGTTTTAATTAATAAACTACCAAATAATGTTAAATTTATGACATCAGTGATTCTGACATATGAATTTATTAAGTATTTCAATAGTATTTTATATTTATCAAAAAATTGATTATTCTTGTCGAAATACGATGTCCTCAACGCCGAAATTTCGCCGCAATTTGCCATTTTAACACGATTATTCACCGACGGCGGTTAGTTAAAAATCGCAATCAATGTCTTGATCGCGATAAATTCGGTAAAGAGGCGCGTGTATATTCTTTTCTTTTATACATTCCATTTAGTAGAGATTAGATAGAAAGAGAGAGAGAGAGAGAGAGAGAGAGAAAGAGAGAGAAGAAAAAATAGAATGAAAGTGCCACAACGGAGAGGACAGCGGTGCGTGTCTTTCCGTATCTTGTAAAGAACTCGATCACTCGCCTATTCTTCTGATTCGCAATCGAGAGTTTGCAATTTCTGTGTGTGACGGTCGTCGGAATTCGCAGCGTTCGATTTTGGTGCTGAGATCGATTGTTCTTTTAAAATTAATCTGGTGCTAAATCGTGAAAATCGTAACGATGATTCTGAGATCAATTAGTTACGTTATTTATTGTGCATCAATGTACATATTTATAGAGTTTTATTATATTATTAACAAAGATTACATTATTATACTATCTCTATGAAATGTAAATTTAATCTACATATCTTTTTTTATTAATTATCTTTAAATTATTGAATTATATATAACAAAAAAAAATAATTGCTTTAGATTTAAATAAAAATGGGAAAACAAAGTTATGCAATTTAATTTGTTGAACAATAAGAATTTTATAAGATAGAAATATTTTTCTCCTTAAAGTCCATAATTCATTGTTAAATATTCAATAATAAAAGATCAAATCTATATTGAGAGTTATCAAAAACTAGAAATATGATTAAGAACGTAATTATCGTTCCGATCAATATTTTAAAAGTTTTCATGTATATTATATTCATTTATTATAACACTTATATAATCATGCATTTCTTTTTGAGAAGATCTCAATTTTTGCGCGAAATCGCCGCGAATTGCGTCGCCGAATTCGCCAATAAGGGGAAAAAGGCAGAACGAGAGAGTCAGATGCGAGAATGAAGCATGAAATCGCTGAACGGATGAATCAAAGATATGTGATGTAAGAGAAAGAAATGTGTGTGTGAGAGAGAGAGAGAGAGAGAGAGAGAGAAAGCGTAGGAGACAAAGCGACGAGATACAGAAGTGACAAAAGATACAAAAATACAAAAAAAGAAAAAATAATAGATATATATGTGACTGTGATTTTTGGAGAGACTCTCGTGTGCGAGGAGTCGACGTTCTATCCTGAAGGGAGCACGGTCCTCGCGATCTTTCGCGATCTTTTCGTCGATTGTAGAGACGAAGTTCTGGCGGACGATCCTGATCCTAGCATATCCTACGATCAAAGCTCCTTCTCTTTCTCCTCTACCTCGACAACCTGATCGAGCCTGAAACGCACATGTCGGGATCGTGGCCAGAGATAAACTCGCTCTCGAGTACCGTGCTTCATCAGACTGGCTTCGTAACGAGTATTGATATCCTCGTCAATATAATTAATTCTTTATCCTGTAGACTAGACACTTGTTAATCAATCCCTATTTTTTTATCGAACGAATTAAAAATTTCTTTAACAGAGCTTCGGATAATCCGTGCAACAAGAGAAGTCTATATATTCCAAAAATTCCAAATATGCCAAAGATTTCTTAAAAGTGATAGGAGATTAACACAGGAAGTGTTAATTCAACGTGAAAAAAAAAATTATCGGATTCCGACGCCGCTCTGTGAGAAGATCACTGTAGACTATAAGTTATCACGCGAAGCCTATGTTCTTAACAATAGATTTTTTCGCTGTAACGACGTTTTCGTGATGATCCGGAGGAAGCGACGTAATACGTCCTTACAGCGGAAGATTCTCAGTACGTGATGAAACGAGGATTTTTCGTCGGCATGCGAAGCCAGCCTGGAGGAACTTATAATAGCACGACAAAGCGACTTATCTTGTCGACTAATTAGTTGTTTAGCCTTTTCATCGTCGAGACTCCTAGAGTGCGTGCGATGCTTACCAGAGCGAACGTACGTGATATGAGCGTATTTTATGTAGTATATTTAAAAGTCGTGTGCATTACGCTGTATCAGTGATGATGTGCGCTGTGAAGTAAGTAAGGAAGTTTACCAGGGATGCGTCGATGATGATTGATGGAGCGGATCGGAGAGAGAAGATGATGGTGATGATGATAATAATGCTGATGATGTTGATGTTGATGTTGATGTTGAGGATGATAATAATGATGAGGATGTTGATGATAATGTGGTTGGCTCGTGATTCGTCGTGAATCGCGGCGTCACGTTCGAGAAGAGAGAACGGATCGTCGATGCATGAAGAAACAGAAGGCCAAGCAAATATGTAAAAGTAAATATAAATTTTGTATCGCGAGGCGGGCCGGATCGCGCCGCTTGTCGGCCTGCGGGATCGATGGAAAATTTCATTCCTGAGAAAATGTGAGTGTACTATATTATTAATATACTAATCTTTATATAGCTAATGTACTGATGTATATTTTTGGATTCAAAAATTATAATAGAGTATTTTTAAAAAAATACTGAGGAAGAGAAAGATCTCGACAATTCTTATCTTTCTCTCTTTACGACTGCCTTCATATCTTGTTGCAACTGTATCTATCTTTTAATTTTTAAATATATTTTTGACAGGGGGGAGGTGGGGGAGGAAGACATTAAATATTAGATTACAATAACTACCTTACATTAAAAGCGATACAATATTGGAGTTTTTTGAAGTTTCCAAGTGATCCCACGGGCTCGCGAGCGTCCTTGCGATTCGCCTTTCGCCTGCGGTGTCCTTGTACGTACGAGACAATATTTTCGATAATATTTTTTAACGATCGAGTCGCGAAACACGAGCCCAACGCGTAGATCTGTTGTTCGATGCTTGAAACCGCGCGGCGGTGGCGACAAGTGCATCGCAGGAGAGTAAAAGCGAGTATTCCTATTTTTTTTCTCTTTATTCTCGACGATATTGCCGAAAGAGAGTTCTACTTGGAGAACTACGATTGTACTTTAAATTGCAGAAGTTGCGATTGAAAGTCCTTTCATTGCATCGCATGCAAACGTCACTTCTAGGAAGAATTATCGATGCTGCAGTCTCTCCGTCAATTAAGAATCACGTGTTCCATAGTAATTAACTGTAACATATTGTATCCCAAATGAAAATTCCAATAGTGCCGTAGCAATAAAAAAAATTGCGTCTGTTGAGTCTAGATAAAATTCAATGGATCTCTCGTTTCCGCGAAATCGTCGCGATACCGACATCTCTCGTCTCGTTAAAACGACCTCGCTGAGACTCCCTGCGATTCGCAACATTTTTTCCGGGGCGGAATGCCAAGAGTGACGTCACCGTCGCGAAGTGGGCGAACTAATTAAAAAAAAAAAACAAAAAAAACAAAAAAAAGTTGCGTGCGTGAATGACGTCTGGTGCGTTGCGCGAGAGAGTGCCGAATGCTGCTGCCGATCGAGAAAAGCGATCGGATCGAGCTAATTATAATTGACGCGTGGTGGGAAGAAAATGTGTTTTCTGGGCGACCTATATATGTGTGGGTGAAGCGAGAGAAGAAAATAAAGGGGACGATTCTGGACGTCCGCCTGCCGTCGTTGCTCCACCCTCTCCTCCAAGCAATTTCCTGGCACTCGATCCGCCGATCTCTGTAGAATAAGGCTCCTTCGTGTCGCGATAAGAACGACAGGCGACGAGCAAAAATCACGGCCTACTCTCGCGATGCGAGGGGACAATCGCTGATTTTTCGAACAGCATGATCTCCCTTCGCACATCGGACGTAATCATTAATGTTTGCTCAACTCGATGCCCCTTTTTGCGTCTGCGATCGGTATCGAGCTAAGGGAAAAGCACCAAATTTGTTCGCACCTTGTGGACATCTAACAGTTTTTGAACGGAAGAATAATTTAAAAGAGAAGAATTACTATTACGAGAAATGTGATGTTACAGAAGAGATTTTATTTTGTATATTTAAGGGAAATTTGCGAGAGGGAACATAAAGCTATCAGATTTAATGTAGCGTGAGTTGACATAATCCACTGGCTGCCACGTCAACTAAGACATTTTTATCGCAGACTTTTTCGCGATTGTACAGCATGGCAATCAACATATAATAGAATAATAATTAGATATTGAATATCGTGTGATTGGGTAAGAATACTCAGTAAGAATACTAAAATTTCAATGAAGCTCCATCAATATCTCAGACTGTACGGAGCATTTACTCGGAAATTTCAATTAACGTCAAGTAAATCCCGAAATTTTAGAGAGCCAAGTGAATGAAGACAATACGTAACATTTGTACAGTTTTAAATTATGGATTTTAAATTAAAAATTTGAAAACAGTTCATGACTTACAATTTCAAAATTGATAATATATAGGTATATATTATTATTATTCAAAGTTGCTGTCTACTCCATCTAAGTTTTAGATTCGTGCAAATAAAGTGTTCTCTGTCTTTTCGAAGGATCTCTTTCATCTAGAAAAAAAATATCAAAATCTACTATTTCTTATGAAATTATTGACTTAACCAGCGTGTCCGAAAATTAGAAAAATAGATGATTTTAAGCATTGCAATTATAATCGGATCTTTAAAAAAATGTGCATTTCTTCCTTCACTTGTTTCTTTGAGTGAACTCTACTCTTGACAGTCGCAAGAAGCTAATCGGAATTCAATGGGAGAGGGTGCGGCACATCAATGTGGTGCAAGAACTGAATGCATCGCGTTATCGTTTTATTCCTATTCGGTTCGAGTCAGTCGTGTGGTGCTTGCGAGGATTGTGTTTCCTGTGGTGATTTATAATTGACAACGACAATGTGACTTCGGCTACATCGCTTACATGAGTGCCAGAGCGATCGTGGAATGATTGGGGGACGATTCTTCGGAAAGTGTGTCTAGCGTATAATCGGTCACATTAATGATCGTTCGATTAGCAGGCTTCACAAGGTCCTTACGACACATAGAGAAATATCGCGACGCAATATTGTAACTCTTCGCGAAGACGTTCTTTTCAGCGTTCGCATGTCCTCGATGCACGGGGATGCATTATCCACGTTGCATCGCACAGGAATAATTCGATTTGCATATCACTTAAGACATTAATGTGGCTGACTGTACCGTTGAATGCAAGAGACAAGATTATACGAATCGCCAAGCGACAGTGCCATATAATATCGAGTCATTTCGACTGCTGTTTCTTCACCGATTTAATTTGCCTTTCTTCGTAAACACGAGCGAGCTTCGAAACGCGGAAGAAGCGCTCGCGAGTCGGGAGTGCGATTATCGAGATCACGAAACGAGATTCAATCGGCAGAAATTGCGAATTGCTTCCTATTTTTATTTCATAGTTTTCTTTTCTCTCACGAAAAACATGATGGCCCGAAAATAAATTCCATTTGAAATCTACTTACACGCGATGATATGCATTATTACTTACATACAGTCGCCAATCAAATACATCGAGTACAAATGTGTCATTACCCTTTCTCGAACACCTCACTTATCGCGTATTTTTCACTTTTTCTTCGCGAGAGTATTTTTAGAGAAATTAAAATTTTATTTTTTATTTTATATCACTATTTTTATAATAATTTTTATAATAATCCCGTAAGTATTGCCTCAGATTATTTATGTCTCAGATTATTTCTTACGCTCGCCAGAGAGAATTCATTAAACAAGGATCTTTTTTTTAATGAAATTAAAAATTTATATCACGATGGAACTTTGAAACGAAAATCCCATCTATCTAGATGGAGTGGGGATAAAAAGGCGATCGCTGGCATCATGCGTAACAGCATGTGCGTGCCAGCGTTATTCTTAATCTTTTCTTAATACCTTTAATCTAATTTAAAGAGCATACCCCGCGTCACAGATTAACTACTCGTTCGTTGTATTTCCGATTTATGTTCCGACGTTCTTTCGAACAGCGCAAACGTGCGCGTAAAGCTGATCAAGATGTCAGTGTTATTATTTATAATAAATCATAAATTCGCGTTTTTTTTAACTGGAGGGATTTATGCAACTTAATATATCTGGTGCATCAGTTGCATTATACAAAAGAAGCACAATCGACATTTGTTGTGTTTTACAGTTCTCGCCAATCATTCGTCATTTGATCTATTGTGTGAATTCTGATTGTGAAGAACTAATTATATCTTTCTTTTGCCGTAAATTTTTTAAAAATTAAAACAGGCCATACATTTTTCGTATTTTTTGAATATTAAACGTGAAAACTGGAAAACGAATTAATAATCTATTTTGGATATATCGATAAATAGTTTCGAAATTATTAAAAATTAAATATTATATAAATTCAGCAACTGAAAAATACTCGAACTCACTGGTGTTCTTGTATTTTGGATCCATATCCTGTTAATAGAAGTCGCAGCTCGGCGAATCGCCGTCAGTGCTGAAATCATTGAGGTGCATGGTGCACTTTTGTGAATCCACAAGAAAGAGAAGTCACTCTTACGCTTTTATTGCGGAGGGAGAAGGGCAAGAAACGATGCAACGCGCTTCGCATCGGTCAAATCATCCACAGACGGAGGCTAATGCACATCACGTGACGTCTTTGTAAGGTATCATCGAGGCTTTCGGTAACGTGGGACAAGGTTGAAGTTTACCGAAATGGAACGACAAGATGGTGGTGACTCGACGCGGACCGATAATGGAGTCGCGGAAGCTAATGTAAGTATTATTTGTTTGCTTCCTTGAACGACATTCTTTTGTCTCTTATTTCGATTATGTACCGAATTCACGAAAACGAAATTTGATATTGAAGATAGTTCAATAAGTTAGTTAAGTTGACTTAACTTTTTATTCGTTAATTATCGAAACGGTATAAACTTATTGATATGTTTTTTGAAAATATATCTCATTAAAACATGATTAAAATGTTTTATAAAACATGGCTTAGTATTAAAGTAATTTTGGAATTTGAAAACAAAAAATCTAGTTATATGAATTTGAGGGGGATTTTCAATCAATAACTCTACCCTAAATCGATTATACTAAGGTGAACAGTTCCAGCAAGAGAGAGAAAATATTAAATTATTATTATTCTTTAATTAACTTTACTGCAATTTCAATCACAAATTTCTAGAGAAATCTTGATACGATTATGTCTTAATGAGATAAAAGATACAATTAATTCATATGATTTTTTAAAGATATATATGAGTAATTCTATAATCAGTTCGGATAGAAAAAATGCGTATTTTGTCTTTTCCTGAAATTTTTCTTCTACTTTTCTTATAATATTAAAAATAAAAATGTCAATTCTGCTCAGGAAATTTATAACAGATAATAAAAAGCAATAGCAATAAGATGCATAATTATAATTCTGTGTAATTAGAAGTGCTATTTGATTGCGAATAGCTTTGCATAAATGTTTCATAGAATGACTTCGATCTCGACGATCTTTTGCCGATTGTTGGTGAGTTTGGTCGTTATCAGAAGCAGTTGCTTTGGTTGATCTGCTTGCCGGCGTGTTTACCGTGCGGTTTTTGCGCCTTTAATCAATTATTCATGGCAGACACACCGTTGCATTGGTGCAAAGTGCCAGGTTTGGAAAACATGGACATTGCTCGCAGAAAACGCATCGCCATTCCTGCGAGCCAGGTGCGCTATGAGAAAAAACACGATATCGAGGTTGATGCTTATGCAACACTGCTTTTGTAGGTCGATTCATAAAAACGCCCATTACATGTTCATACATTTCTCGTTTCTTTATCTGCTGCACGTGTTGTATCTTCTTATTTAGCGTTAGATATGATAGCGCTAGTTATTCATGTATGCAAACACATTTTCTTATCTTTTAATATTGCGTTCGTGACTTATCTTCTTCTCTGTACACATGTATAATTCATTGATTAATCGCAATGTAATTTAGTTGCAAATTGAATTTTGTTTAATTGGTACTTAGCAATTTATACAAGCTAATTTTATAGTTCGCTTTTACTTTGGGTGTATTTTATTTTATGCTTATACTACTTGAAAACATCATTTGTCCTCGTTTAATATTTGACAGACAACAAGGATAAATTGATGCGTACAGCGTGTGAGTGTAGACCGCATCCCTTGATTGCGCCAGGAGCAATTGGAAAAGTCAATTCTTGTAAGCACAACGTTTGTACATATATGAGATTTTGTAGTAACCTAAAATAGAATGCGTTAATCCTGGAGGCAAGACTGCTATTTGTTTCGATCAGATGTAGCCCGGTAGGATCGATTCTGTCTTACAATTCGTAGCAAATACATTATTCATGTGATATCGCATAATCAGATGTTAAAAGATGTTATGTAAAAGCAGGACGACAATGAGACATATAGCCAGTGCATGAGATATGATATCGACTGGACAACGATGGAGAATTACTCTATCGTGGCGACATATTTGCCTAACGCGTCATGGTCTGTCAAGCCCTGCGATCACGGCTGGGAATATGAAACTTCAGAGATAACATCGTCCATCGTCATTGATGTACGTTTGTCTAATTGTACGGAAAAAATAATTAGTACAGCTTATCGTACATTGCAGCGAATCTGCAACGAAATTAATTTATGAATTAATTCATTTATTAGTACATTAAATTTTTAGAAGTGAACTAAGTTTTAAAACTTTAAACTTTTGGTACACAATTTTATTCGTTTCTGAAAAGAAAATTTGATTATGAATGTATGATTCTTTACGAATATACGTATAAGATATTACATTCGAAGAAATTAAAAAAATACAAGAATAAACTTTTTTTTAACAAAAGAAGCAAAATATTTTAGTTAGATGCTGTACTTTAGTTCATTAGAAAATCATGTTATAGTTTGATCTCGTGTGCGGTCGTGCGATCTATCCAACAATTGGTTTAGTAGTTCTTAATGCAGGAGGTCCTATAGGAGTGTATCTGTTTGGTACATTAAATGACAGGTAAATGATAATTCAGGAAATTTTTTTCCTAGAAATTTCACACTTATTGATTTCTTTTTAATTAAAAAGAAATTACATATTGTCTTTTTTATTTTTGTGGACAAATACGTAAAAATTAAAATTTTATTAAAAATTTTTCCTTTGTTTTCCTTTGTTTTCGTTTTTGCTTATCTTATACTTTATTTATCTTATACTTTATTTCATATCATATTGTACTGTGTAGAATTTTATTTTGTTAAGTAAAATAGACAATAAATTATCTTTCTTTACATGTAATAAATAGCAATTTGTTTATCTTGTTGGATAGAATTGGTCGGAAGTTATCATTCTTTACGTGTTTGGCGATATTAATAATCGGCGGCTTTCTAACGGCAATTTCGAATAATTTTTGGACTTGGGCTTTTACACGCTTTGTCGTTGGTTTGACAATACCAGCGATTTACCAGATACCTTTTATTATATGTGAGCATTTAAATGTTATAATCAGTTAGTTATCCTGAAATTAATTTATTATATTAAGATATCTTATCTAGTTCTATGTCGGCACTTGTAGTTGAGTTTAGGTTTTATTATAAATTTGTTTTTGTAGCTTTAGAGCTGGTCGGCCCAAATTACCGTTCATTCGTAACGGTTATGACTTGTACTTTCTATACTTTGGGTCTTTGCATGCTGGCAGGTGTCACTTATTTAATACGCGATTGGCGAACGCTCGCTATGACCACAAGTGTGCCTTTTTTAATATATTTCTTTTATTGGTGGTAAGTGAAATATTTACAAAAATCTTTTGTAAATATTTTATAAATATTGTCTGCTATCTTGGGGCATTGTACATAAAAAATAAAGTGTTAATTTTTAACTTAAAGACATATAGTAGACTTTCTGTTAAAATTGACATTTTTGCATACTTAGAAAGTCCACTATACGTCTTTAAGTCAAAATTAACAATTTACTTTTTACAGTGTATATACATGAAAACATTTATGTGAAAGATTAGAGATCTTATATAGGTTCTTACCGGAATCACCGCGATGGTTATTAGCGAAAGGTCGTCTAAGCGAGGCTAATGATATTCTTGAGATTTTGGCCCGTGTAAATGGCAAAGAACTTCCGATATCGTTCACGCAAAAACTCCATCAGCGTATGACGATGTCGAAATCGAACAGCGAGGAGGAGAGATTGCGAACTAGTCCTGGTGTGCTCTCGCTTTTTAAATTGCCAAATATGCGTCTCAAAACATGTCTTATTACTTTAAATTGGTAAGTTGAAATACACAAGCGCATTAATCATTTTATAATCAGTTGTCAGAAGCATAACAAATTCAATGAATTCCCTGCTTTTTTACTCGTGAAGTTTTCGCGACGTTTTCTTCTGGACTTTGGTTACTATATTAGACTTATTTCGAATAATTATTCTAAATTTTTAGAAAAAAGGAATATATCTTATTCAGATAAGTACTCTTATGCTCAATTTCTTCACTTCCAGATAAGTTGCGGATAATTTTATCCAAGAGATATCTCTTGGATAAAGTTATTTAGAGATGAAGAAATTGGACATTAGAAAGAAAAGGATGTATCTGTTTATCATACAATTTTTATATCTATAAGTACACGTTGAAAATTTTGATCTTTGTAAATAATGTCAATAAAAAAGCAATAATTCAAATTGATTATAAATTGTATGCGATAATTTGGTTCTAATTAGACTTGTCTCTAGATAAAATATCTTGAATATAGAAATTACACGATATTAAATATAGAGATTATACGAATGAATTTTTATTGCGATTAGGTTCGCCAATAATATGGTGTATGTTGGTCTTTCTTATTATGGTCCGACTTTGGGAAATGAAGAACATTTGAGTTTTCTGTTTTCTTCCCTTGCCGAGATTCCCAGTTACATCGCTTGTTGGGTTGTAATGGATCGATGGGGCCGTCGATGGCCGCTTTGCTTGTGCATGGTCATAGCTGGAGTGTCGTGCATTGCAACAGTGCTGTTATCATCCGGTACGCACTATTAGTCAATTAATTAATGACTCGATTAATTAGCAAGTGGTGATATAATCAGTTAATTATATAATGTATCATTGAATATCATATAATCGACCGATATCATTGAAAGCAATAAGTTTATTTATTAATCAAAATTGAAATACTAAAAATAAATTAAGATATTTTATAATTCGTATCTGTTTTATAATTATTATCTTTTTATTCAAGATGCTGTTATGGAGACTTTGATACTATTTCTCATATCAAAATCCGCGATATCAGCATCATTTTTAATTATTTATCCTTTCGCTGGAGAGCTCTATCCCACGCAGTTACGAGGAGTTGCCATTGGCTTCTCCGCATATATCAGCGGCCTTGGTCTTATCATTATACCTTTCGTAACATATCTTGTGAGTTGGAATTGATTTGAATTTTATTTCAATAATGTTTTCTTATTTCTTATTATTATTTTCCAGAAAATATACTTTTATAAAATTTACCAATAGTTTTTCAAATTTGTAATGTATTATTTAATAAATTTTAATTTATTATCTTATTAAATATCAAAGATAAATATAGACATTCATCTTTGGTTACAATTTATATTTTTGTAATATACCAAATATTTGCGAACATGATTCGCAGGGGAAAGAAAACCTTGTGTTGCCTTTAGTCATATTGGGAACAATCTCGGTAATTGGTGGCTTGTTCGGACTGCGACTACCGGAAACATTACATCATCGTCTACCACAAACGATTGAAGAAGGAGAATTATTTGGCAAAGATTGGACATGCGCGGATTGTATCCGTTGTGTTCCAGCAAAGTATGCACTTTTATTAATTGTCACTTATATTTTATTTCAGATAAAACATTAGAAAGCTATTTTAATTTAAAAAACAACAAATTTCCTCTTTTAAAATATCAATTAAATCGAAATAATATATAATAATTATATTATAATAATTATATTAATTTGTAAAAAAAATGAATAATTTAGAAGTTATATTTTGATGACATCTTCTGTACATTCTTGATATAATTTCTCTACTTTTTCTTCTGAAATTATAGACTTCTGATTTATTAAAATTTGTATTCTTTAGACCATCATCAATTGTGGCTTCTTACGAGGATTTGTCGACGCGAGAGACAGTAGAAATGCAGGAAGTATCCAAAGTATTGTTTACTTCATCCATTTTGGAAGAACATCAACGGCCAAGCACGACAAATATTCGCCGTTTGGTTCGCCAATCCAGCGTGATGGATACTCAACGCGATTCTGATGGAACTATGAAGATGACTTATTGGTTTTAGTTTTAGTCAAAACTCTTTGATCAAATGTTCTTCTAGTCAAAATAAAGTGGAACTTTTTCCAATTTTTTCTGTAATTGAATTAAATATTTTTTAATAATTTTGATTAAACAATTATATTCTATCTCTTTGTCGTTGTTTCATAAATTATTTGAGATATATATACTTATATATAAAAAAA
>NW_017259353.1:842701-847008 GCF_001594045.1 Atta colombica
ATTTTAATTAGCTCTATTCTCGACATAAAAATATCATAAAATATAATAAAATATAAAATCTGCCAAATAATATCGAAAAAAATATTTAATTATCACAATCAAGGATGAAAGTCCACTACTATTACTAACTATTATCATAATAAATAAAGATCCGGGTCATTATCATAATAGCGATTCGAGTCTTGCTTAAAGTAATATTAATTCCCGCAATTATTCGCAGTTTTTAAGTTTCTTACAAATATTAAATTGATATTTTTATCAATAATTAAAAAGATAACTTAAAAAGATAATCATAAAAAAATATTATTGTTAAATTGTTTGTCAACATAATATTGCTACTGTAGTTTTGTTCATAATATTCAAAACATATTCAATAATATTCAAAACTGAAAAATATTTTGGCGCATGCCAAAATTTGCAAAATTGGATATTTGTATAAACTCATACTAAAATATTTAGGTAGGCAAGACCCGTTTGTCATAAAAAATAACGTTATTTCTCTTAATTGAATTATTTTCGATCTAATACAAATTATAATTATCATAATCATATATATTGGACACATACCTATCTTAGTTTTTTTCATGATTGATGATTCAGCGTTTTCAGAAGATAAGAGAATAAAGAGAAATGGAACGAGCAGTTGATGTCATGTCCACGATGCATTTATTCACATTCGGTATACAAAACACGAAGATAACGAGAAAAATGAGAGTGAGGAGTTCAGCCTCGAATACCTTTCCTTGTGCAGATCTCGAATAAAATTTTAATTTCATCACTTCCTTCCTAATTTACAGACGTGTGGTCCTATTGTAGCAGCTGTAAGTAGGAGGATCACTGTATATAATTAACGTAGGATATATTTCATGGCTACACTTTCGCGCGAGTCGATATACCTCTCCAGAAGTCGCCGCTTTAGTTCGGGCGGGTACGAGACATAGATATAGTGATCAGGCATGTCCTCGCTCGATAGGGGCAGATTCTCATCTCCATGATCGCCCTTTCGCCTGTCCAATCTGCCCTCGTTATGAATACTCGGATCGTGTAACGGAGAAGTACTTGAGCGATCCGTACTTCCGTTGTAATCTACGCTTCCACCGTCCAATCTATCTTCATCTGCGGTACTACTCAACAAAAATAGAAAAGAATTAAATTTTTCATTTCATTATGTAACGAGTGACGTAAGACATGCGTAGATCCTAATATAGTCTAATATAGCAACAGTTAACATTTTATTTTTTATTCTCTTCTAATGTCATTAGCAATGGATGGTAGTAAACAAATCTTCTGATATTTTTGAAAGAAATACCCGTGAATCAAAAGCATTATTATCTTTTGTTTTATGCTATTTAGAAATTTTAACAGCAAAAAAAAATCTTTTTGATTATTACATTTCTGAACCATTCTTCTATAAAATATATTTTTAAAAGCTTTACAATTATTATTAAACAAAAATGTGGATAACAAAAGTAAGTTATCTTACGTAAAATAAGTATATTCAGAGAAAAAGAGTGGATATAACCAAAGGGATAATTATATACAGTATTATATGTAGAATTAATATACTTATAGTTGAATAAACTATTTTGTAGTTATTATAATTAAAATGATTTATTCAACTATGTGCATTAATTCTACATAAAAACTTATACAAATATCAGCCTTTATAGTTGCTACCACAATTTTCTCTGACAACGAAGATTGTTTCAAAGAAGTGTTTATGATGAATATATAAGTAATATATGTTATACGATCCTTCTTGATTATTTTTATTTTCAATTATAGTACTAATAACTCAGATACTTCTTGATTACTTTTATTGTCAATTATAGTACTAATATAGTACTAATAACCCAGATAACCAAGCGAGGTTTAGCATATGGAACAAATTGATGTACTGTATATATTGTTTTCAACTTATCAATAATTTGCTGTTATTGGAATCTAATGTGAACTGTGTTAGCATCAGGAGGACAAATAGATTTCATGAGTTTATGAAATTGTAAGAGTATACATTGAGAAATAATAAATTCGTCACGCTGACAGCAAACTGACGGCCATGCATGCATGATGACAACTTGTCAGCAATTTGCTGAATTCTAAAGAAGTTTACGTGACATCAGAACAACAGACAATTTGTGGAAACACCTTGGTTTTAGTTTGGTGAAATTGAATGCGGAATAAGTGACAGCAAAATGGCAATATATTGCCCTTATTTGGCTATCTGGGAAGGCTCTAAAGAATATTAATTCAATAATTGTGAATTATCAGATAGACTATTCGAACCGCGCGGGATGTTATTTGCGAAACTTTATATCAAATATAACAATAATTTATTAATATTAATACATACATTTCGATCTTTAACTTTCATTTTCAGTGATCTTATTCTAATTTATTCTATTAATTACTTAATGATTTACATCTGAAGTCTTTTTTAAATAAATGAAACTTTTTTAAATAAAAAACTAATAATAAAATAAATCTGAGAATAAATTATCTTCAAATGTATACATCAATATTTTTATTTTGATATCTTATCAAACATTTTTTTATAATTCTTTCAAACTATCCAATTCAAGAATGTATTAATGACTCCCCAACCATTATAAAAATATTAATATGCTGATTATATCTCTATAAATACTGTCATAATATGTTGATTAATATTATATATATAATAAATATTAATAGGTTACCTCAATCCTTGATTTGATCAGCTTTAAGAAGATCAGCTTTAGCGTTTACATTTATATTTATAGTTTGTCTCTTATCATCGGTTGTAATAACAATAACAGACTAAGTATTTATTATTTTGAATGATATGCGTCATTGGAAGGGGTAGCAGAAAGGGGAAGGGGAAGCAGTAGAAATTTTTAAGTGAGAGATAGACGACCCAAGATAGACAAATGTGTCCGACAAATTTTCTTTGTTTATTTAGCCTATCTTTTTGTTTTTTGATATATTTCAGATATCATTCTCTTCATATATGATAATTCATTATCTAAGATTTTTACGCTTTCCCATTTAAATTCACATTTTTTTGTAAGTCTATGATCAAATATTCATTCCTTTTATTAATATTTATCTCTTATTAATTTAATCTTTTAAATATCTTTGAATTCTAGTTTTAAGTTGCCTTTTTATCTTACTGATATACGTGGCAATCCCGACAACTGATCTTACTATATTACATTTTGACATATTAGCCAGCTTATCTTTTGCAGTTGTGATGTAAGCGTTTAGTTTTTTTAGAACAGGGTAAGCTAGCTTGTAAATTAAACTTTTTGAATATTATTGAAAATTGTCTAGAAAAACATTTTACAAAATTATTGAAGATCAATTTCAGTAATTTTTAGCAATTAATATCTTGTTAAATTGCGAAAATTGCAAAACATTAGAGAACTTTTCTTCTCAGTTTAGTTCATTCTGTCCCTATGCGAAAGATTCATTATTATTTTTCAAATATCCTGTGTGTGTGTATGTGTGTGTGTGTGTGTGTGTGTGTGTGTGTGTGTGTGTGCGTGCGTGCGTGCGTGTGTGGGTGTGTGTGTGTGTGTGCGTGTGCGTGCGTGTGTCGGCGTGCGTGCGTGCGTGTGTGCGTGCGTGTGTGTGTGTGTGTGTGTGTGTGTGTATATAATTCTTTTATTAATCATGTTAAATATGAATGGGACAGCTATTATTTAATAAAATGTTAATATTATTTTTGAAGTTTTTTTCGTGATAATCCGAATGTGTAAGTAAAAAATTTTGTCTATCATTTCATAAATTATTCCTTTTTTTATGCTCAATCAATCAATGGGTGTTGTAAATTACAATTAAGATATCTGCCTATGAATGTAGCTTTATGGAATAGATTAAATTTAATTGAATGTTCTTCTCTAATTAATTTTATATCCAAAAAGTTTAATTGATTATTATTTTCTATTTCAATTGTAAACTTTAGTTTTTATCTAAGGAGTTAAAAACTTTCAATATGTCTATCTTGTCGGAAGGAGCAGCTAATAATATATCGTTCATATAAATCAAATCAATATGGGTAAGTGAGGAACTTATCAATATTTATGATATTATATAATGTAATTTTTAATATTAATCAACATGTTATGAGTATTTATAAAGATAATTTGTAATCAGCACATTATGTTTCCATCTGATGAATAAGGAGCCATACATCCTTAAATTGAACAGTTTGAAAGAGACTGTTTAACAAGATATTAAAATAAGGATATTGAGCAATGTATATTTGAAGATAATTGATTCCCTCGGATTTATTTTATTATTATTATTATATATATATATATGTA
>NW_017259353.1:847108-848052 GCF_001594045.1 Atta colombica
GTAATTAATAGAATGAATTAGAATAAGATCATTGAAGTTAAAGATCAAAACGGAATATATTAATATTAATATTATTGTTATATTTGATATAAAGCCGCGCTGGATGTTATTTCACAAATAGCTTGATAATTCACAATCATTGAACTTTTTATTTTCATTTTTTTATTCAACACAGGTCAAAAAAAGAAAATCATCTTATATTGTTAAAGAAATTTTGACGTAAATATTTTTTTAGAAAATTACAAATACATTATCATAATGTTCTAAAAAAAATATTAACGTCAAAGTTTCTTTGACAGTGTAAGATAATTTTTTTATTATAGAAATGATGTATAATTGATTAACATTTTATAAAAATTATGAGTTTTTAAAAAATTTATCGTACTTAAAGCAAACCCAGATTATGTAGTAACATGCGTAAATCGACGAAAACAGGAGCAGCATGAAGACAGTCAGCAAGTACCAGGGTGTGTGACGCTGCGGTCTTTTTGTGTCCTCCCAATATCTATCACAGCTGAGATACCAGCAGATTGCTCGATTTAGCTCCCCTGTCGATAACATATATAATTGATAAGAGAACTTTAACGGTCGTATTAAATGCATAATCAAGTTGCATACCTTCGATTTCTTGAAAATCTCGTACAGAAAGATTAGCGAGTAATCCGGCGATGCAATCGCGTACGAGTATCTGTTGACGATCGCGTGATAAACGTTATTACATGTTATTGATATTCACAGATAGGTTTGTATGTAAATATGTTTTGCGTGCCCGGTCTCGAATAATATTAAAAAGATCAAAGATCGCGCATTATTCAAATCGCGGCTACTCGATCTTAATTGAAATATCTGATCTTTAAAATATATATTACATATTACAATAATCGGGAGAGAATGCGCGAACTTTCATCAGGATTTTTCTATTTTTAATAAAATAATATATATAT
>NW_017259353.1:848150-853399 GCF_001594045.1 Atta colombica
ACTATAATATTAGTAATAACAATTATATTTAAGAATTTTTTGATATATAGAATTATAAATTATTATTATTACTAACATAACAATAATAAATGTAAAAATAGAGCTATTAATTATTATAAATAATAAGAGAAAATTTTTTTGACCTAAAAACATTCAATACAGATAAACGAAAAATAATTATTTTATCATGCAATTGTAGTCATAAATACAAAATCTTTTCTCTCAGATAAAATTGCAGTGATCATGCAATAATGTGATTTCACAGAAACTCACTTCACACTGGGTCTTCAATTTCTGCAACTCTTCTGGCTTACAGTTGGATTTTAATTTTCTTAAATGCAGTCCTCGCCGTCTCTTTTTGTCGACAGCAGGTAGCGCTGCTTCTACTAGATTCTCCTCATCTTCCATATCCTCTTCGTCTTCCTCGTCCTCATCCTCCTCGCAATCATTCTTATTATCCGTTTCGGCGATCTCATTGTGATAAGATGATCTCGCTAATCTATGATTGTGCATATCACCGTCGTCATGATGGTCGTCACGACGGCAGTAACGTTGCAGATTCGTCACCGCTCCACCGCCAGCAATGGCGCAGGACTTATCTGTAGGATACATCCTGGCGAGGCCACGCGACCCGCAGGGCACGACAGAAGTGCTGCGCCGCTGTTGCTGTTGCTTTTGCTGCTCGGTATTTTCGCGCCATATCTGGATGTCGGTGTTCAGGTGACCGCCATCGTCGTCCACCAAATTCTCGAAGTCGCGGTTGCCCAGTACCTCGCAACGCATAATGTCGCAGTAGTCCGCTAGGCATACCGCATCTTCTGCCTAGAGAAAAGAACATGTTTAGATTCTATATTTTTCTGAGGAACTGATAAAAAGCTTTGGCTCGTTGATAATTCATGTAGTAATTATTAAAGAGTAAAGATAATTTTTAAATTGATGAAAACTTTGTCAAAATAAAGATTATGCAGTGTAATTAGAAAGAAATAAAAAATTTATAAAAAATATAATGAAGAAATAGAATCTTTAAAAAAATATATATAACACTATATAGCATACATTTTTTAAAAAATTGAGTTACCAACAATTTTTATGTTATATAATATATTTTTTGGCTAAATTATTTAATCTTTAAAATATGTTACAATCATGGTCGTCATACTATCGAAGATCCCATTATTTTGTCGGAAATCGAAATTGCTTATCAAAATGCTTATCAAAATTTCAAAAGTGATTTCAAAAGAAATATTGTAAGAAGTTAATTGATAATTTTTTTTTTGAGAGATACATTATAATAGAACTACAGGTTTAACTACAGTTTTTTCTCAAGATAATTTTGATAGACAATTGATTTGCTGCAAAATAGTGGGAACTATTAGTTCTTCAGTAGAACGGTGACAACTGTGATTACAATGATCGAGAGACAATGTGAATTTTTATCCTTTACATATCATTTACCGTATTAACATTGCTCTTGTGTCTGTTATCGAAGTGGGCGTCCAAATGTTTCTCGGCGTAAAAGGATTTGCCGCAAAGGCCGCAGGTCCATTGTGATGGCCTGTGTTGATGCTTTGCCTTTTGCTGTGGTCGAAAAATATCTCGACTCTCGTGGAACGGGCATTCCAATGGTAATTCTACCTGATATTTCTTCAGTATTGGCATCCATCTCTGAAATTTTAATGAAGCTCAAAAGATTATCCGGATTTTCGTCTTTTTATAATTTTAGTTCAATAAACTGTTATCAAAAAAAAATTATCAGATATTTTTAAAAATATTTTTTTGAAAAATATATTCTTTGTTTCTCTTTGTAAAAATAGTCATCGAAAGTAATGATCCACAATTTTTTCTAAATTAGAATTTTTGTTATTAAAAAAACTAAGTACATACATCATCTTAATCTACAGATTTTTGTTTACTTTTCTACGTAATTCTTATACTTCTTTGTAAATTTTTCATATAGTTTTAGAAGTTTGAATATTCTTTTGTGATAGAACTCTGTTTCAGTTGATCGATAATGACATGCTATACTGTTTCCGTTGTTTCGTAATGTTAGCCTCGCCAACAATCTTTTAAAAAAAAGATTATGCTGTTTAGTACAAATGATTCCATTTCGTTTATTTTACAATACTTCGAAAAAATTTGTACAAAACATAATGGAAGATCACTCTTCACTCCTTTTATAATTATGATGTAGCACATTCCAATTATTATTTCTTTTAAATTTATAACTAGTTGCGAAGTCGACGTGTGTGTATTAGTTTTCGACGGAATCAATCAGTGAAGTCATTGCTTTGAGCAGCTAAAATAAAATTCTGTCGCAAAGTAATATATAAACTTCCAGAACGATGAAAAAAATATGTATGAAGGAATGGTGATTATGTAGAAAACAATATTCTCTTGATGACTACTTGGTTTTCAATAGCAAAAAAATTCTACGATATAATTTTTTATAGAACCGCGTATATGTAAGAACACAGCAATCTATAGAAATCAATGCCTTAAATGGTTTAAATGGACTAATCTTAAATGCTTACATGATTCTGTATGAATTTATATATTATATGGCCCGTATTCAGAACGCGCTAACATGCTATAATTTATTACGCACTATAGAATTTTAAAGATAAAAACGCATTTTTATCGATAAAAGTACGTTTTGATTATTTGTATGTATAGTATTTTAAAATATGTACCGAAATGATTTTTCGGTCTTGAAACGCAAACTCTACTAAATTACCGCAGTAATATCACGAGTTAATTGACTAACACTGATCTTAATAATGCTGAGTGACATATAAAAAAATTGTAATTAATAATTAAAAATGATTGCTTATTATTTTTGGTATAATCTTCTGTACCAACTATTTTACTTTTAGGGATATTTTCACATATAATCCATTTACTACATATTTTTAATTAATAATTCTGATTATATGTATAATGCTTTCTTTTACCTTGTGAACTATCCTCCTCACTACAGACGCTCGATCGCGAGGACATGATATTTTAAAGACGCTGGGACCCGGCCATGGAATCACAGATAGAAGCAACACTGCCAAAACCTAACAACAATATAACGTTCCTTAATCGCCACAAACACATATGTAAACATGTATGCATCTTTCGTAATATAATAAAAAGGTAAAAAAGTTTAACTTCGTAATTGTTTTCCGCTAAAAAGTTGCATATCGATTATCTTTCATATCAAGGCAAACGGAAGAGAGAACGTTCTATATTTATATGTAAGATACTTTCAAACAGTACAAAATGCGTTAATACTTTTTTGATATATAGAGAGCTTCCTTATTCATATGTATGATATTTTAATTAAGGCTATATTATGATCGACTAATAAATGGCAAACGTCAAAGTGACGCACGAGTGGAGTATCCACCTTATACACTCTGTAACAATATATGTATACAACCAAAGAATACTCTTCCTTGAAGTACACATGCATAAGTAATGCGATCGATAAAACGTCGTCACTCGTTCACGCACATTAATATTTTTTTAATTACTTTTAATCACGGCACGATGAAGCGTGTCGTTGTTTTCTTATCTATGATAACCCCTTGACTTTTTCAATGAAGCAATCTTAGTTTTGCTTTATAAATCCTCCGGATACATCGAGTGAATATGACAAGATGTATTACTAAATATATAGAGAATGATTACCTCGAGGTGAAAGGGTTGGGTCTTCATTCATAGCCCAAATGCTGCGTGCAAGAGTAATCCGGCGCGACGATTACTTGCTTTGAGATGAACCTGTTCGTTCCCTAAAAACGGTTGTTTCTTTGTACGAATAGTCGCTAACCGAAAGTGTGCATAGGTTGCAACGGGGGAGCACTGCAGGGTCCACGTCGACATGGCCGTCACCCTTGGGCGCAGGTTTCAAACATATACATATAGGAATATCGCAGTGCCGGAATGTGTAAAGTTCCAGGGAGACAGCTATATAAATAAAAACAATAATCATGTCCGACATGCATCCGTATATTGTTACATTTCCTTAATTAAATCATTATAAGCAGTGTATTAAAATTTTTTTCTTTCATTACTGTTTCCGCAACATGTGTTCATACAATCTCTATAACATAATTTGCATAGCATATTAATTTACTTTGCAAGAATTTTAAGTAAGTGATGTTCCTCTTTTTAAATTTAAAAACTTATTTACATGTAACATGACGAAATAATAATTAAGATAAAAAAGAATAAAATATGAATACATAATTTTTTAAAATTCGTTGTGTTATTTTATTATTATTGAATTTATAATTAATTTTAATCATACTTAATATAAACATGTTTGGTAACCTCTTGAATTTTATATTAAATCTTCATTTTTCAATACATATTACTGGAAAGTTTTCTGAGACGGTCCTGCCAAGCGTCATCGGCGTCGGCGTCGGCGTCGATGAAAATGCGCCGACGCATTACCGTTTCGACAAGCTCGAAACAATCAACGCGCAGAAATTGTGAAACTAGCGATTTTATGAAGAACATATTATTGTGCGCAATGAAAGCTACAATATTATTTAAAAAATCATGTACGTCATATTTATATTGTAATAAATTAATATAATTGTTTAATTAATGAATGAAAAAGATAACAACTTAAGTCGCAAATATTCTTGAATAAATAATAAAGTATAAGACGTTTTGTTGAATTTTTTGTGTAGGTCTCAGATAGATCTACGAAAACACAAAAGAAGCATCGACCTTTTTGATATATTGAGGGTCGGTCGGAGACAGGTACTAAATTCTCGAGTCTTTGATTTCTTTGCTTATTATGTCCGACTGCCTGCAGTCGGACATAATAAGCTAAGAAATGACGTTGCAAATACAATAACGACTAATTTAGAGTAAAGACAAAATCGATAAAATAAAGTCCACGTATATATAAAATTTATATATATGATATCAAGATAAAATAGTATTTCAACATAAAGTATAACAGCAAAAAATAATGACAATCTTAAATAGCACATAATATAAATGAATCTAAAATAGTCCTATTTTAGCGAGAAAAACTTGCAACAGTTATAAAATAACATTTTCTTTATTAGTGTATACAGCTAGATGCTAGTTTGCACTTTATGAAACAGATGACGTTCCTAGCGAACATTAAAAAAATTTTCATAAAATATATATTAGAAATATTTACTTATATTTATTATTATTATTATATAAAATATTTAATCGAATTAAGCTTATTTAAAAAATATATAAAATATGTATATATAATA
>NW_017259353.1:853499-855050 GCF_001594045.1 Atta colombica
TATCATAAGTATAAAGACAGAAACTTAAAATGTTTTATATTTTTATACATATAGAAATCGCACATGTTAGTACGAATAAGAGATTATTGATTCATTATGATAAGTGCAACGTACTTTTCGTTACATTAGATATAACGCTAGATGGCAATAGGATATAATATTTCATATCTTTGATTATCTAATATGCTTGACAATAAAATTAAAACACGTATGTTTTTATTTTATTTAATGTTATTTGAAATATTATGTTTTAGCTACTGTAATCTAGCTATTGCTCATATATCCTAGTTTCACATTTACATTATTTAGTTACAAGTGAGCATTATATATTTAGTTTCATAAATAAAACATGTTTGTTTATAAATAAAACATAATTTCTTTGATTGCTTTTTAGTAGAGATGTCTGAATCTTTTGCTAAAACAGATTGTATTAAATATATTCATATTCATTATTATTTTTATGCAAAGTCATGTAATATAAATTGAAATATGATTTTATTACTGAAGTAATCCTAAATTATATATGTTTAGTATTAAATTGTTTTAGGTGCTCATTTGCATCATCGTCACTTTGACTTTTAAGAGACTTAAAACTCTACTGTCTCGTTTTAAAACCAAAAAAAGACAGAGGCAGAAAGAGTTTTAAGCCACGCTTAAAATCAAAGTAACATGGTATAACCGGGCCTTAGTAATTAAATTAAATTATTTTATCGAGTTAATAATAAATAAAATAGTATAGCACAAGTCTATCGCTATTTTAAAATATCATGTCTCTGGTCAATATCAAGTACAAAAATCAGTACAAAAATTTATAAATGCATTTCGAGATACATATTAAATTTTATACTTGTTAAACTATTAATAAATTCATTAAGATATTAATTATTGCTGAATGTTGTTGAAATAGATAGTTTCTGAAATGTTGATCTGAAAGATATATCGTTAAATATTACTGTAATGTACATCAGATATCTTATCATACTAACAGCTGAACAAATAATAATGTGATATAGTGTTGTAAACAATAATTAAACAATAATTAAACAAAAAACCATGTAATATATAAGAAATAATAATTATTTAAAAAATAAAATAGATTTTAAATTATAAAATTTTGTATAAAATTTTACGTATAAACTTAGAAAATTTCTTAACTACATATTGTAAAAATACATTTTATATGTATAATTGACATATACAATTATAAATTTACACATAATTATAAATAAATATAACTTAGGTTTATTTGTACATTTTAATCTAAAGATCTTACAAGTAAATTATATGATCTTGTTTTACGACAAATAGCTTTATTGCGTTTACTATTTATTACAAGTTTATATATTTTTGTTGATTTTAATTTTTCTGAGACCAATTTTATCTTAAAAGTGAAGAATTGATTAAAAAAAATCATCCCTTTTTAACATACTCTTTCTGTAAAATTAAATATTTTATAATTTTTTTACACAATTTTATACAGGATTTCTGAAAAAAAGGAATTAAATGTAATTCCAAATTAAATATATTTATGTAGCCTGGTTATATAAAATA
>NW_017259353.1:855150-857100 GCF_001594045.1 Atta colombica
TCTGAAAAATAATGGTATCAGATTTTTCTCACATTTGCATTTCTCAATAAACTTTCTTACTATTTACATATATTGTTTGGCTCTATAATGTATTTTTTTACACAATTAAAAAATTCTTTTGTTGTATCATTATATTGTACCGACTAATAAAACTGACAATAATAATAAAGACTATTTTTCAGAAAAATTTATTTAGAAATTCCAGTTATCGAATATTGCTGCACATGACTGACACGATAATTGTTGATATATTTTCATAATCATAAATTTCATATTGACGTTCGTAACAGCATACGGTATTAGTCATTTTCATTTCCTTCTTTGCCTTTCACACTTTAGTATGACAAGTCGATGGTGGGGAGTCAGACGATATCTCTTCGTCTGAAGAAAACTCGACAGTCCACTAGTGAAATTCGTTACGTAAACGTCAGTAAATCACGACCGATCGACGGCGATGTAACTGGTTGTTCAGTTTGGGCGAATGAAATACTTATTATGTGCGCGCGAAAATTGCAAATCTTCAGTTACAGAGTATCACATTGCGACGTTACATTTCTTGTTAAAACATTATGAGATATATCGTCAATGAAATAGCGTTTTAACATTTCTAAAAATAGATCGACTGCAATCTACTGCAAAAAGAAACAACAAGAGGCGTAAGATAATTCAATTTAAATCTATAAATTCATCATGATTTTTAAAGATATAAAAAATTATTTTATATATGTAGTATATACTAAAGAATACCAAAAAATGTTTCGTGACAAAAATATGTTCGTCAAAAGACGAAATAAATCCGTTTACTTAATTTTTATATTGAATAAATTAATTTTAAACATTAATTATAAAATCATATGAAAAATTCTACGTAAAACGTTGTTTATTTAAATCATCAAACAATATGGTACTTCCGCAAGCATATATATACATATATATACATATAATGACGCAGTGTTTATGTATAGTGCTTATGTATAGATTTATATTTGAACTGACGAAGAGATTGAAAATAATATAAATTTAATTTTTTCAAGGAAGTATTACTAGGAATAGTTATGCAAACATGAATCTGCAAATATAAATTATGTACATTTTTACAGTAATGAGCAAAATAGAAGCATTATCTAAACTTCGTATCAAGTGTACTTCGATCTGCATACATGTTATAATGAAGAATGAATATGCAAAATATAATGCAACATATGATAATTAATAACATCATGTTAATAATATTCTATTGATGTGTGATATTATTTTTATCGAGACATAAAGAGACAATAAGTTTCAATATATAGTAAATGAGCATTGATTTATTTATTAAAAAATTTTTTTTTATAAAACGTACTTACATGCTGTTGATTATGATCAACAATCAACATGAAACATGAAATTAATACGTAAACATATATGTATGTTTATGTATATATGTGAGTATAAAGCAAAATCATTTAAATTTATTTAATCTCCTTTTCATACCATTTCATTATCATTATACAATAATAATATTGCTTGCTAAGAACTATTGGTTAATAGAAACTTGGAAATAGAAACAAGTCTAATAAGTTTAACTAAGTTAAAAGTTTCTTGATATCGAAGCGTAGATAATCATGTCTGTTATTATATCTCAAACTAACTTGAATAGTCTTATATTAAAAATTTTATCTACATTGAAAAATAAATATCTTTATTGATATTTGTTAAATTCTATATTAAATAAATATTTTAAGCAATAAACGTTTTTATAAACAAAATTGTTTTTTTATTATAAAATATATAATATTTTTAACTTTTTTATACAATATTTTTTACATTATAATTTATGCAAATATTATACTGCATGAAACGAAACTGTTACGAGATGTACTCACTAAATAGTATTTAATATATACTGCAGTTAATTATACTGCTACTACTAATTATATGAATAATTTTTATAGACAGTTCAGAAAC
>NW_017259353.1:857200-859716 GCF_001594045.1 Atta colombica
ATTTTAAATGTTTGGGTATCTTTTTAAAATAATTATAAGAGCTATTATAATTCCGATTTTTAGAAAGTAATGAGCAATAATTTAGAAAGTAAAGAGTAATTAGCATCATTCACATATTTTCATATATAATCTATTTTACTAACTTTGTTACATACTTTTCTAAAAAATTATTAAACATAAAATTTTATTGTTTTCATTTTAGTATTGTAAAATTTATTGTAATCTTTTAATACAATCTATAATGCACTCATGAAAGTTTTTTATTTAAGAAGAAAAAATTAAGGAGAGTATTTTAACTTAATTTTTGAATGGATTAATATGTTATTAAAAAATGTTATTAAAAAAAATTTTCTGAAAATTATTTCTGATAATAATATTTAGTAACAATTTAATGTATATAAATGGTTAATTTCTCGAAATGAATTAAGCACCATTTATTTATATATTTTTCCTTTTACTTTTATTGCGTAACGAGAAGAATTAATTGTGATTTTATAATTTTTTATCCTTTATGCTTCTTCAATAATTAAGATTAATTGCATGTCATTTTACACATACGCACACACACACACACACACACACACACACACACACACACACTCGCGCGCGCACATATACATATATAATTATTAATTTCGATAAGAAATATACTTATTCGAAACAGAAAAATTTTTTAAAGGCATATATCACAACATAAGAGTTTGGTAGCTATAATATTTTATATTTCAATCGATTAACAATTCAATAAAAAAATTTTGGCCTTAAATTAGGCCCTCTTCAGTATTACAAAAATTCTTCATATGTCTTACGCATTTGTACATATTAATGCAAAGGACACAAATTTAAGTTTTTTTCCACATACATTGTAAACTTATACATTGTAAACTTAATTACACAAGAACGCTTATTATCTAGATTTATTATCTAAGGAGAATACGACAATAGAAGTGAAGGTAATCAAAAATCTAATCATATGTTCTGTGTCTAATCATATGTTCCAAAGGAATTTGTTAATTATTACGATCAGTCCGATAATTCCTAGGTCCATCTTTAATTATTAAACATACAATTTCCGGATTCTAATGATTATGAATATTTTTTAATTGATTATAATAATTCTAAAATCCAGTAAAATCAAAAAATATATTTGTGTTACAGTAAACTTTCGCATATTATCAAGACGATAACTTATCGTAACAATTCTACCAGTAAAGATGTTCTGTTCAACTCTAATCATGACAGAATATATAAACAAATAAAGATGGTCTAATTTAAGAAACATTTATTGAATTGTTAATCGATTGAAATATAAAAGCTACCCAAATCTTGCGTTGTGGTATGCCTTTGAAAAAATTTTCTGTTTTAAATTTTAACCACGTATTGACTTTTATTGTTTATACTTATTCAATATGAAAATAGAGATTGTTTTTTTTGATAATTTTTGTATCGAATCAAATAACTGGTTATAAAAATATTCAGTGTAGCATATAAAAGCGAACATGTCGCGATAATCGCTGAGTAAGTATAAATATTAAAGTTGGAAAATGAATATAACGCTTAAAATATTTACTGACTGTGTAACAGTAACTATACATATACGCTATATTTTTTTTCTCACAAATTATCTATAATTCAATTGTAACTTCACAATTGCAGATTTTTATTTGCGAACTAAGTGTTCGTATTTTATATTCTTATACTAAATTTTTATATTATAATAAACCTAACATTTTATGTCAATATCTTTTTAACAAATATCTTACTTTATTTAAAACTTACATATGCCAATAGCATTTTTATAGTAAATTTTTTTCTGAAAGAAATATTATTTCTTATAATCATTTAAAAAAATAAAGAAATCATCCTTTTTGCATTTCTGCGTGATTTAATTCCAAACGTACAATAAAAATATCATTCATATTCAATAACGTATATAAAACTTAAAATATTATTTTGTTGCAATACTAACATTTCTACAATTATTTTTGATATATAAAATTACTCTAATCTAGCTTTATTTTATGGTTTCATTTCCATTAATTTATTTATTACACTTGCAGGTTACGAGTTGAACAACTAATTACCGATAAATTAGTAGTGCCGTTGTACAAATATGGCAACACACATATTTTGTGGTATTCAGAGGCTGAGTCGAGTATTGGATGCAGGAATAAGGCCTCTGAACTCTATGTTAAGGCGTGCATCGACCTCGAAGCAAACCAGAATTGTGACGGGATCAAATAACGAGAAGATTATTATGTCTTCATGTGGTGATGTTTCTTATCCAGAAACCTTGATTCACGAGTTTGTTTGGAATAATAGTGAGAATTATCCTAATCATATCGCTTTGGTAAATTTTTGATTTATTAAATATTTTTATTTTACGTACGATAGATAATCTATTCATGTGCGTAGAATGTTTCTAATATTAATCGCGTCATCTTCTTTAAACAAAATAATATGAATTATTTAACAAATTTTAATATGGGGGGAATTGCGTATATATATATATATAT
>NW_017259353.1:859816-869256 GCF_001594045.1 Atta colombica
TGCAAGCATAATTAACTGTTAGATTTTTTTTTTAACGATAAATGTACTGGTGTGTACTGGAGAATATGATACGGTATCAGTTTTATAACATACTTTGTGCAGGAGTGTGGTATAAATGGCAAGAAATACACATTTGCGCAAGCCAAGGATGCGACAAGTTATATCGGTAGAAGTTTACGGAATATGGGTCTCAAAACAGGCGATGTGGTAGCACTAGTGGCACCTAATTTTCCGGACACAATTTTAAGTTGCCTTGGAATCTCGTCAGGAGGATTTATTGTTACTACTATAAATCCGATGTATACAGCAGGTAAGCTGTTTTATTTTAAACATGCTATTTTATTTGAGATTTACATAAAATAGATTAAACTTATTATAATATTTAACTTATGGTAAAATAAAAATAAGATAAGGAAGTGGAACACATACACACACACACACATATACATATATGTATATTTATAAAAAGAATGATTTTGCTGAAAGATTTAAAATTTTATTAGATACAGATTTCTAAAAATAATTTTATTGGACTATCAAAATAATTATGTTGAAAATTAAAAAAGTGAACAATGTTGCAAAAATATTTAATAGTAACTAATTTAAATTTTCAAACAATTATTTTTAGAATAATTTTTTAGAATTTCTATTTAAGAAAATTTTAAATCTTATTTTAGTGTATTGTAATATTGATGACCGTGATAAAAATTTTCAGAGGAAATGATGATTCAGTTGTTAAGAGCAAATGCAAAAGCAATCATCACTTCCACTTCAATTGCATCTACAGTGTTCGCTGCAAAAAGAGCATGTCTTTCACATAAAACCCCTTTTATTGTAATTGATGATAAGATTGGTTCTATGCCAGACGGTTCGATACCTTTTTCTGTTAGTATCAAAATAGATTTTAGGCAAATTAATCGACAATATTTAAAGATTACGAAAGAAAGTTAAAGTAAAAATAAATATAAGCATGTAAAATTTTTCAGGATCTCATAACGCGAGGTAAATCATTGCCACCTGTAAATTTGAACAGAACTTGCGATGACATAGTAGCTTTACCATTTTCAAGTGGTACGACTGGATTACCAAAGGGTGTTATGTTAAGACATCGCAATCTGGTGTCTAATATAATGATGGTTCAAACCTCTATCGATGTTTTTCAGTTTCCTACAAGTATCTTTTTTTTTATTTAACAAATTATTATTTCAGCCTTCTTGGTGCGCATTTTAAATTTTGCGAATTTTGAATTAAATTAATGTATTTGTACATTGGTTTTATATATATATTCGCAAAATCGGATATTCTTATCGGCAAAATTTTTTATTTGAAATTGTTTCTTATCTTCTACAATCACTCGATAATTATATAAACATTTATTATCTACATATAAAAATATCTTATTTCTTTACAGGTACATTTCAAGATGTAATACCTGCCGTATTACCATTTTTCCATATTTATGGAATGAATGCTTTGATGTTTCCACGTCTTTCTTTTGGCGCAAAAATAATCACTATTCCAAAATTTGTACCGGAAACATTTATTGACATATTGGACAAAAACAAGGTAATTTATAGCTTGCTATGCTCAAAACTAAATCTCCTCTTTAGATATTTTAATACACTCTTTAATTAAAAATTTATTATATTAGAATGACAAATTAAGCTCGACTGGATGTGAATATATTTAAATTAAATTAAATAAAGTAAAAGAGCTTTTTTGTGATTATATGTTTTTATATCATCATATGTTTTTATATATCAGAAAAATTTAATTATTCTTGTATATGTAAACAAAAAATTATGAAAGCATTAAATTCGCGACGATATGGCACTTCACAGGTGACCGCACTGTTTTGCGTTCCACCCATAATATTATTTCTTACGGCTTCCCCTCTTGTGAAGAAACATCATTTCCATCATGTACATCTTATATTGTGTGGGGCCGCGCCTCTCGCTGAAATGGACGTCAATAGATTCTACGAGAAATACAATATCGATTCACAAATCTGCGAATTTCGTCAAGGTGAGTGTTTGTAAAATCGAGCTATTGTCGAAGCAAAATTCACAACTTGCGAACGAACGAAATGTTTATTGGATCGAATTTTCGGGATCGTGTTTCGACGTGTGCGAGCTTTGAAGACTCACATATATATTATATTTTTTTCTGGTGATAGTAGAAATGTCGAAGAGGAGGAGGATGGACGAGTTTTGCATTTGTGGATTTTGCGAGTTCGAACAAACGAGCGGTGTATACATTCAATTTTTAACGAGATCCAACGAATCGGCGCATGATCGATTCTGGAGTAAAGTTCGTTGTATTGAGAATGGCGTCGTATTAACTTTACTCTTGTTTGATGATGATTATTCGAGTTCATAAAACAAATTAACCATATTTGTCAAATTAATCATATTGAAAAAATGCTAATTACTATTAAACGACAAAATCTATTTATTTTTTTTTTGCAAACAGATTTCATTTAGATGCAAACGTGTAACTTATTCAACACAGTTATATAAACATATATAATCTTTATTCAGCGAAATTATTTTTAACTTCAGAGATGGATTTGACAACTCCAACTACATGTCAGTAATGCATTGCAAAATTAATTTATCTTGTTTTTGTACCGGATTGTAATTTTTGTGTCGAATTGTTTTCTTGTCATTGAATTTCACAGCATATATACATCTAGTATATATAATCATTTTAAAGACTCTACTTATTTTAATTTAAATTTTTTTTTATTATAAAATTTTTTGTTTTGTTACAAATATAAATTTAAATTTAAATATCTAATAATAAAAAACTAAATAAAAAACTAAATATAAAAAATAAGAAAAAATAATGATGAAATGTAATAAAATATTTATTTTGGTATCAAGTTTATTTAAAGTTTTATTTAAAGTTTTGTAATGTTTTTTCAAGGTTACGGATTAACAGAAACTTCACCAGTGAACTTTATTGGAACTGGAAGAAAATATTCTAGTATAGGACAAAATATAGCGAGTTGCCAAGTACGCTTGGTGGATGTAATGACAAAGAAGGATATTAGTACTAGTGGTCAAACAGGCGAATTATGGATCAAAGGACCACATGTTATGAAAGGATATCTGAATGACGAAGATGCTACAAAAAATACGCTAACCCAGGATGGATGGTTAAAAACGGGCGATATTGCTTATTTCGATGAAGATTTTGATTTTTATATTACAGACAGACTAAAAGAACTTATTAAAGTCAAAGGATTTCAGGTAACGATTTGGTTTGACAAAAAAGAACTTTTCTCTTTTTATTTTAATAAGTATCTTACAATTTCAGTATAATTAATTTGGTGATTATATTTAAATAAGAAGAGATATATATTTCTTGTAACATTTATTGATATGTGATAAATAAACTCTAATTGTTCAAAAAATTTTAAAAAGCATTAGCTTTATACATAAATAAAAAAAAGTCCTCTTTTTTCTAATATTATATAAATCTGATATAATAATTATTCATTATAAATTATTTCATAATTTGTATATTATTATTTTATTGTAAGAATTATTTAAAGGAAAATACTACGGTCCAAAATATAAAAATATTTTTGGGAATTTTTTACAAAAAAGACATTCACATTAATTCTTATTGACTCATTCTTCCTCTATTTATTTTGATTTATTATTAAAGCAGTTGCTACTTTGTTTATTGATAAATTAAACAGTAATGTACATAAAATATCTTTACAAAGTTTTAAAGTTTCGCGATTTGACAGTACTTTATTTTTCGGTGGCGTTTAAAGTGTTTGCTTGCTTTAATTTAAAATGTTATTTTCGTTTGATCAAAGGTACCACCAGCGGAATTAGAAGCGTTGCTGCGAATGCATCCTGACGTGGAGGAAGCAGCAGTGATTGGTATTCCACACGAGAGGTATGGTGAGGTACCTAAAGCATTTATAGTGGTGAAGGAAAATAAAAAACCCACAGAGGACGATATTAAGGACTTTATAAAAGGAAAGGTTTCCGAGTACAAACAACTGAGAGGTATAACTCAATTGCTTTTAACTATTACAACATCGCGGGGTTTCTAATTATCACGCGTTTAATTACAATAGCATATTAATAGAGTGCTGCATGTAGTCTTTAGAATAGCTATCATCTATATATCCGAAGAAATGTTGTAAGTTCTTAAAGAAAAAAGTAGTTGTTGTAATTCAATTGAACTAAGTATAAAAACTTAAAGATAGAAAAGAACTCGGTAGCTAGAAACTTCGTTAGGAAAATTTGAGGATTATATTTGTTTTTTTTTTCTTTTTCTTTTAGGTGGAATAACATTTGTTGACAATATTCCGAAGAATTCGAGCGGAAAAATTCTAAGAGCAAAAATGAAATAAGATTACAAATCTTAAAAAATGGTATCAAAATATATTTTTGATATATTTTTAATTAAAAAATTATTGTTAATATAAGATTAATATTTAAAAAGTTTTATGTGTATAAACAAATTTAAGCGGAAGGTGATTTTTCGGGAGTGTATATCTATGTGTACAGTACTTTGCTCAATAAAACTGTAAATCTTTGATACAAATATGTATACACCATAATATATGTACAATATACACTATACATGTGTATAATATGTGTACACACACACACACGCACACACACACACGCGCGCGCGCGCGCGCGCGCACACACACGCACATGTATACATATATGTATATTTATAGAAAGAATGATTTTGCTGAAAGATTTAAAATTTTACTAGACACAGATTTCTAAAAATAATTTTATTGGACCAAAATAATTATGTTGAAAATTAAAAAAGTGAGCAATGTTGCAAAAAAATTTAATATTCTAGTAACTAATTTAAATTTTCAAACAATTATTTTTAGAATAATTTTTTAGAATTTTTTCTATTTAAGAAAATTTTAAATCTTATTTTAGCTTTCAGCAAAATTGTTCCATGTAATATAGATCTTTTATTTATGTATAGTCCGTTAAAAACTGAACATAATAAACATTTATACAATAAAAAATAATATAATATTAAGTAGAATTTCTTTTAAACAAAAAAAAAGTTAAAAATATTTAAAAATGTGTTAAATAACACTTACTTAACTTTAGCTATTCTGTGCACATTATTGACACATTTGAAAAAATTATATTTTTGATGGATTCATCTATATATATGTAATGACATGAATATAACATTACATATGACAAAATACATTACATATGATAGAATTAATATTTTTATAAATTTATATTTCTTGTTATTATTAAATCTATCACATACAGATGTGTATATGTATATATTATATTAATCTGTTGATAAATATTGTACCTTGATTGTATTTAGGCTACACACATTCAAGTAAATTATCAAGCATAATTTACTTGTGCAAATTATTTGACAAGTTTACTTGAACGTAGGTATGTATATTTATATAATGTTAATCTCTTGAATAAAACAGAATTTTATAAATTTTTGTTTTTCTTGCTTAATTGCTTTCTCACAATATATTAAAAATGTCATATGGCATCTAACTATTCTATTATTCGTAATAGGTAAATTCAGTTAGTGAAAATAAGTTAGTTCGCTTATACAAAAGTTATGAGAATGAGAATAAGTAATATTTATTTAATATGTATGTTATAAGTATATAAATGTTGTAATTTCAAATAAACGGAACATTATGCGTAGTTACTCCTTAAAACTTTTTCTAGAAAAAAAAATTAAGTGTCGAACCATGTTAAATGAAGAATGTATTCTCATATATGGAAGCAAGTTCTCATAGAAAATCGTTAGAAAATAATAATTGTAACAAAAATTGTCCTAGTAATATTGCCTTACTAATAAATGTAGAATTTCAACGTTGATAATTTTTGTAAATTCTGTTAATAAAATTCAATCAGAGCAGTGTAAGTCTTCATTGTTATATGAAAAAATAAAAAGTTATTGTATAAGCTATAAAGATAATCATTAATGAGAAAAAACAGGAATGCTTCTTTGACTTTTTATTAGCATCTTTATTATTCTACACAACGGTGATATTTTAGTAAAACTACTATTATAACGTATGTTTTATTTTTTTTTCTAGGCTTGTATATTATAATCAAATGACAATTTTTAATGAAAAGAAGAAGTGAAAATTTTGATAATGATCCGACATGAATCGAAACATTTTTGTTTTATGTTTTATTTATTGTCGGCATATTAAAGTTTGTATTTAGCTAAATGATAGTTTTATTTATTTATGTTTTCAATTTTTAATTTATAACGATTAATCTTTATAGACTTATAGCTCTTTTGGTTTAATTTATTGATATTATTATTTTAATTCAAATGACAATTCTCATTCTCGATATGACTCTAATTGTGTTTTACTTTATTTTAATCGTGTTTATATTTTTATATTATCTTCAAAATTTTTTGATAAATTTAGAATTGATTATTATTTAATATATATTGAATGCGATTTTTTAATAAACTTTCAATAATACATATATTTTGCACATAGTCTTAGATACATGAAATTTTGATCACTGATTATACAGTAGGTACGAATACTCAATTTTTTAAATTTTAATATTTTCAACAAACAAAAAAGGAATAATATATTCATCGTAGTATTTGTAAAATTTTTATTGTTTTCCTTTTATGTAATTGTTATAGATTTAAATAAAATATAAATAAATAGAAGTTTACAAAATTTTTTTTTTATAGTCTATTTGAAATTAATATAATATAGAAAAATTTTATTATTTTTATCTGATTTTATTACATTACTGTTGTATCGCTACTTCAATAATTCATAACTGAATATGATAAAAGTGTCATAAATGCAAGGAATAAAGCAGATACTTAATGGAGTTTCTACGGACGCTTGGACTTTGATGCGAAATCGATGTTCCCGTTCCTTACCTTATTTCATGAGTCTATCTTTTTTTCTTATTCATATATCACATCCGTGATCGTGAAAGCGTGAAAAACGTATTTATCTCTATATTTTATATAAATTTCTTATTGTTAGTAATATAGATCAGAAATTTCTTATTGTTAGTAATATAGATCAGAAAGAAACTTACAAATGTAGTAATTATTACTTTCATTTTTAATAAAAGACAGTAATACTGTTTAAAGAAAATGTTAAATGAAAATAGAAAAATACAAACGCGAACGTATTTTTGCAAATGCACTGAATGTAGTTCACTGCAAACGATGGTGATCTTCGACACGAACGAAGTTGCAACATTCTTTTTGTATCTTTTATACGAGAAATTTCTAGACTCACGTACAATTTTGCTACCTGAGAATTATTTAGTTTTCTATTTCTAGTCGCATTTATGTTCGTAATGTGCATTTATTTATAGTTTTTTAATCTTTAATTATCGCATTTCAATTAGTATGACCAAATAATTATCGATGATATAAAATAAATTAAAATAGATTAAAAACATTAAGATTTAAATAGCAAAAAGAGATATACAATAAGACAACAGTGTAATGAATATAATGAATATAAAAGTATGTGAACAACAAACATGAATTGGCGATGCAAAGTGCGACTCTCTAAATTTAATTACAGTTTTTCATAGCCTATAAAAACTAACAAGAACAAGTGTTTTTAATTGTCTGAGTGAATATCGTTGAAATAGTGAGATACATAAAAAGAATATTTCAAATAAATTCGGTTTGGATATGTTCATTTTTCCGTGTCTCATTACACATTCTGGATGACCTAGTTTCGCATATATTCGATCTGCACGTTTACTCTCTTGAGTATCGTGACACTTCCGTTTCTTCTGAAATGAAGTTTCTATTTTCTAAATTTTCATGAATTTTTGCCGATTATTAATGCTTTTCGTATGGTTCTCTGAAACCTCTTTCATTCAAAGTACAGATTGACATTTTGAGATTTCTTTTCTACATAAGACAATAGCTGCGGCGCTTGAATTTTCTGTCGCATTGATGGATTCAAATCTGTTCAATTTTTCGTATTTAAAAATTGAATCTTCGCGAGAAGTGCAAGTGTCGCATTACTTTTGCACATAATTCCTTAACTGTGTTTTTATCGTGCGTACTGTACATATTTCATCGTCGCTCTCGTCGGATTCGAGAGTTGACGCGTGGCGGAAATAGGATAAAGCTCCTCGGTAAATGAGCTTTTCGTTCTATCCTGCGCAGGTCGAGGCATGTATGGAGGAACCTAAACGTATGGCAAGAAGGAGATAAACCGTAGACGTGCTTAATCCTGAGTCGTCGGTATATTAATGCGAGAGAGGAAACGTGAGGATACTGACGAAAGGAAATAGAGAGTAAGAGAGAGGAAGAGAAAGATATACGAAACCTGGAGAGAGAAGGTTCGAATTCAGAAAGCTTTCAGCTCTTGCCTCCTGTTTCTCTCGCGTAAATGAAAGAACGGTCGGGAGAGCATCATCCCTATTTTTCCGACCGAGGTCGGATGATGAAAAATAGGGAAGAGCGTGAGTAGTAAGAGCAATGTAAAAACGGAAACTATTTTTTGTCCTATATTTCTCTTACTCCTTTTCTTTTTCCCTTTCTCTCATATCGTTATATGTGAGCACTGTGTCAACCTTTACTGACGATGAACGATCTTATTTTGCGTGTGGCGTCGTCGTCGCGATGCAAAGCCAGTATAAAATTTGATCGCCGGACTAAAGCGGAAAAATTTCATGGAAAAATTTCTCGTTCTATTTTAAAATTTATATTATAGATCCGCTGAAATTTGCTTTTTAATGACAAAACAGGTTTTTTCTTCAAGATTTTTTTATATAATCGCTCTTATGTAACTATATTTTCGATTGGATTTCGATTAGAAAAAGTATAGAAAATTTCTTTAAAATATATTTCAATGAATCTTTTACAAATTTCAAATAATTTGTTTCTTACTTTCTAAAATTCAAAGAAAATTTTTTCGGATTCTATTTAGTAATTCTATCTAGTCTTACTTCACAAGATCTTGATAACAATATAATTCTCCCTCTTTAATTTAAAAAATGACACAATTTTCAGCAAAATAAAATTCTTTTTTATGTATTGTCTCTTATGTTGTCTTTTCTTCCTTATCAGAAGATAAAATCTCTAATGAGTATTGTTATTAGCATAAATACTGTAAGCTGTCGCAGAAAGTGTGCTTATCACACGTCTTTGAATTTCGATTCTATGGGCGGTATTCATAATCCGATCTTATTTCAAGATTATCTTAAATAATGTCTTAAGACGCTAATATGACCCTTTGATTGATTCGTGACTTCTTAAGACTGTACTTAAGATGGTCTTAAATATAAGATCTGACTATAAATACCGGCCTATGAACCGTAGAATATCTCTTATACTGCGTGTAAATGAAGAAGCTTCGTAAAATGAGCATCTATAATAATAATAATTTTATCGAATTTTATCAAATGAATAAATATCTGAATGAATTT
>NW_017259353.1:869356-872373 GCF_001594045.1 Atta colombica
TCAAATTTTATTTAGTAAATTAGACTAATAAAATTAGAAATTATTTTATAAATACAATAATGCAATAAAATTATTGTCTTCTTAATAGCATATTGCTTGATTTAAATCTTTCTCTTTCTTTAAACTAGACATTTTTATGTTAACAAACTATAAAATAATAAAAAAGCAATTTTTCTTTTTAGTCTTGGTTAGTTTTGGTTACGATGTTAAGTTAAGAAGTTTTAAAGATAGTGTATTCAGTAAGGTTCACAGTTAATGATGAAAATGCAATTATAAATTCCGTTAGGCTGCTATAAAATTATCTTTGATCGCATATAATGTCATTTCAAAATTCTCTACACGACACAGTCTGTCACTTTTAATATTTTGGTATTTAGAGAGTGGAAACACAGCCTGAGTGACGTTTCTGTACTAATCTCATCAAATTCGTTTATTTAGGATATATATTCACAAGTTAACATAGTCGACTATTTGGAAATAATTTAAAGTTTAATCGATATTTTAATAAAAAAAGATAAACAAAACATTTTTTTCAATAATTCTTTTTCTTGTAAAGATAGAAAGAATACAATTATCTTATTGCAATGTTTTCTAGATTACTATTTTTACATTACTATTTTTATTATTTAGTGAATTTTTAGATTACTGTTTTAAATTGAATTTATCTTTAAGTATATTTAAGGATATTTATCTATTGATACATACTACTTTTTTTATTTTGGTTATTTAAAAATATCCAGACATATCAACACGTATCGATTTAGCAACGTCTGCAGAATAATTCTTCTTCCGTATAGAGTGCAGATTCAAGCAATCTTTATCTCACGCGATTTCAGGAGAATCACGAACGCGAGAAAAATTGCAAGAGAGGAATGTTCCTGGTTTACACCTTTGGTATCACGTACTGCTGTTTCGTGCGTCCACTTTATCGTCGTTCCATCAGCTCTTGTCTCACGTTACAGAAACGCCTGTCACGGACAATGTATAAAGTGCAACTATCTCAATCGAAGATAACAATGACACGCACACGGCTATATAATACAGGGACATGGCGAGGTGATAATAAAAGCGACCGGAAAGGCGATACGATGGGAAAAGGGAGAACGCTAAAAATCCAATACGTTTATTGGTGCAATTTGTTCACATGTGCAATCCCAATATAAAGGCAAATGGTTATTACTTTTTTTGACGTTGTATGACACATTAATTCGCTTGTTTTTTACACCATTTTTATTTTTCAATATTACTACTAGATTAACAATATTAGAAAAAACAATAAATAATATTTAATAATATTTAATAATTAAACAATAAATAATATTTAATAAAAAAACATTATTATTTACTTCATATTTATTAATATAAACATCTAAAACATTTTTTTATTCCACTCTTTTTTTTTCTAGAATTTTTTTTTTATGCTGTAATGTAAAAATTACCAACGACTACATTGTTTTGGATAATATTTTTTAAACAAAAGCTAAAAGTAAAACTTTAGAAACATATACACGAACTATAAAGTATCTTCTATCAGATAATATAGTAGTTTTTTATAATACTTTTTTGCAATTTTATAATAATTAACTTTTTCGTAAGATAAGCAGAAATGAGTGTCTGATAAAATAGGCTGAAAAAAAGAGCTTCTTTAGGAAACCTGTGCCATTATCGGCAATTTTCCTTTATATATTAAGCTGAGTATTTTAATCAATATTTGACATTTTTATTTTTTGAACAATTAATTGCTGATAATCAATTCCAAAGGAGAGAATGCTAAAAACATCAGTAGCGAATTGAATTCCCTGTCGAGGCAGTGTCGTGCCATTATTAATTTACGGGGATCAAAGGCGATGTCACACGATGGCTAATTAGCTCCGCGCGACGTAGTGGCATACCTAGAGTATGTAGAGGCACAGGCCGAATGTATCCCTATGAAAGGCCTGTGCGAAAATTCAATTAGGACTGGTCTGTCACCGACATGCTGACAGTCGAAAGCAGAACGCGATAATAATAACCGCAGAATGCACTATACCATCGAATATTCGGAGCAAATGTAGGTTTCTCGAGCTCGCAATATTTGAGCGATATAAACAGATGAAGAAATAATTTGTAGATATGTAATTATGAGAATAATTTAGCTTAAGGTGATTGAAAGAATAATTTTACTGATGTTTGTTGTAATTTCTTACAGAGCTGATGATGGTACTGTGTAATTTTAAAACCATTCTTTTATTTATAAAGAAGAAAAAGTATTCGTTATATCATTGGAGCAAAAAGGATAAAACTATTCATGCCTTTAAAATACATTTTTGTTAAGCTAACATTGTCAGCAGCTAGATCGTCGTTGTAATATCGCTATATTAATAAAATAGAGTGTATAACAAAAAGAATATTTTGAGCAAACAGCTTTCGAGCTATCAAACATTCTTTTTATCGGAAACAACAACATATTCGTTCAAAAGCAAAAAGATCTCTATCGTCACAACGTGCCAATAGCGAAACAATCACGAATTTGTTCTCGGTGTTTCTTTCCTCCTTTCTTTTTCGATTTAGTCATCTCGCTCTGCCGGAAATTACAAGGTGGTGGTCCGCCGATTCCTTATTTCCGATCGAGATGCGACGCGTTGCGACGGTGAAATTTCGCTTCAATGTGTTCGCGGATAAACCACTGTGCAAAAATAAAGAAAGCGATAATTTCTGAATGAACCGATCGTTCTGTTTTGACGAGAAAATTTGTCTGCGATTTTCTCTTTTTTATTCTCTTTTCATTTTTTTCGTTTCACAAAGAATAACTATCGATAAATCCTAAATTACTTTTTAATATCTTAATTTAAGATTTCAAACTAGACTAAATAAAATTTATCATAATTTATTAAAAAATAAAATTACTTGAGATATCAAATATTGAGTTTAATATATTATAGGCTTGAAAAAAATTTTATAAATTTGAAAGAATAAAAATAGAGAAATATTAATGAAAAATTGATGAAGCATATTTATTAATATATAATTAAAAAAAT
>NW_017259353.1:872473-883074 GCF_001594045.1 Atta colombica
GCTGATATCATTAATCTTCATTGACCTAATTCATCCTTATATTAATTAGTATAATTTTTCTCTTACAAGATTAATGTCATTTACCTTCTTCTAATCGCTTTTTAATCTTATAACAATATTATTGGCTAAATAGTTAAGATATAAAATACGTTATAAGAATAAATTTTGATTACAAACATAATTATAAAAATAAAATTATAAAAAGAAAATGATAAATAAATTGATAAATGTATGTATATTTAAATATTAATAAAAAAACATGTTATATGTAATATATATGCATGTTATAGAGTTGTCAGAATTAGAATTTTGAAAAACTGAAATGTTAATGATCCTCTTTTACATTTATATAATAAATCTATAAAATTGCTTTATGAATTTTAATGCAACTAAAAATAGAAAACTCCAAAAATAAATTATCAATCTGCAACATAAATAGATTTTATATTCATTATTCAACCTTTTGCTTTTGTCAGTGAATGTAGGGATTAAAACCAATACGCATTCTACTGCCATATCGTTACTATTTCGCTCTAATTGTAGACGAATTAATGTCGCCGGATGAACGAGCTTTACCGAGCGTTGATTGGTATGCTCAGCACATATTCGGCTTAATATCGTAACGACGATTGTCGGCATACAGCATAGCTGGGGAGTGGGAGAGAGAAATTGATTTGGTACATATAATTAAAGCGCAAATTGGCGGGCTCTTCTATATCGAAAACTCGATTAAAACAAATTTGGATGTGAACGAAATTTCACCCAATTTTTAAACGTTTGCGCGGCTGATGAATGAAACACAATAACATCCATTTTTCTTTACTTTTTTATTTTCCATTTATCTAATAAATTATTTTTTACGATGTTTGATGTCTGTTATATTGTATTTATTTTAACAAAATCATAACTTATAAATTACATATATTGCATTTCTCTGTTCGTTATAATTAATTTTGATATAGATAGAATAAAAAGTCATCAGATTTAACAACATTGTTGTCCAAATTTGTAATGTGAATAAACAAAATAATTGCATTTTATGTTCTATGTTCTTAAACTTTTTAAACGTAAATTTATAACTATTGATATACGCTAAATAGATAAATATTTGAAGTCTTTACTATTCTTTCTTTTTACAGTATTTTAAAATATTAATAGCACTATTATCAAATCGATGCTTTATTTAATTTGTGAGATTATTATTTCAGATTATGATTGTATTACAAGTCCGAGTAGTTGGCGCGCAGTTTATATAACTGAAAGATATATTTAAAATTTATATAAAGATTATTATTAGATACGAATATCCAGCCTCTATTTCTGTAGTAATCTTGTTTTACTTTTATTATTGAATTTTTATCAAATTGGATTTCTATTTGGATTTCTAAAATTGTGATTTAAATTATTCATAAAGCGTATATGTATAATATATAAGTTCCATATCTATCTATGCATGCTGTTTATCACGAGACTTTTTACAAAAGAGCATCAAGACATGCGGAGACAATGTCATTGTTCTGCGAGTGCAAACACGTCCGATTCTTTTTACGAATTTATAGTATTCGCGAAACGAACAGAGATCTGCTGTCAGCTCATATTAAATTCTCTTCCATGTCGTTTGTTTGCCAGAAAAAAGTTGGACCGTGTCGACCGCTTGCTGCGATGCAATCGCGAGAACCGGATGAGTTTTAAGGGTCACTGTGACGTCATAGGATAGATCAGAGAAAGAGGGCGAAAGGATGAATAAATTACGAGAACGCTGACACATTGCCGAGATGAATGAGTTTGAACTATTTTTGAGTGCACGTAGTCGGTAGGTTAAACGATGAACGTTTGTCCTATTTTGACATCTACTCCATTTGATTATCTGATATATTGGTTCAATCACTATCATTTCTGGTTATTGTGCAACTTTTCAAAGAATAAAAATGGATCAGTGCGCACGAAACGAATTTTTTACATTATATTATTAAATAAAGGCAAATAATCAGATTTTATTGTTAGTTTTATCTTTATTTAATTCACTAAAATGTCAAGATCTCAAACAAACATATTATTCAAAACGCATTGCAAAATAAACTCATGATTGAGTAATGTAAAGACATGCTTTAAATCCCATCGATATGTGATATAGTTTTAATTCTCAAAGTGCAGTAATCATGAAAAGGTATATGCGTCCAAAAATGTTTAAAAAATATTTTTTTAATTTCTATAATACGAGTTAGATTATTTAATTAAATTAATTAATTTATGTTAATTATGTCAAAGTTAATTATATAATATTTAAAATACGTTTATTTCGATATTTAGTAATTATATTCTCAAGTTATTAAGTATGTATTTAATCACAGTTGCAATGCAATTGAACTTGTGTATTTTGCGATTCAGTCGTTGACAGAAATAGGATAATTAATGTTAATGTTTATGTCTTCTAACAGAAGAACGCATGGCGCCAGAAATATGCGACGTTGCGGCGCCATCCTTGTTTTCCTCGCAATATTTATCCGGAAATCCAGCAGTTTCGTTCCATCGTATCTTACTAGAACAGTTACTTTATAGGTCATTCCGTTAAATTGTGATTATAGTTGCTATTGTGCAAACTGTAATATGCTAAAATAATAATCTTTATGCATTGCCAGTAAAATTATAGAATTATGCACATAACTTTATCTTCTTACAATCTTGCAAAGTATTAACGTATAAAATATTATTAATAAACAATTAACTTCTTTTTGTTACTAATATTTTATGTATAAACAATACACTCTTTTATATATCGTAAAATATTTAAAGCTTTATAAAATAATTTTTTTAAGTCAGATATTTCGTTCTTCATATTTTTGATTAGTTATTAATAAACAGATAGGCAGGTATATTATGACGGCATATATTACAGCTTTCCATTACGTAAATTACACGATTTAGTGATTCATGAATTATTTCACGCTCTATGTATCAATCATCACCTGAACTAATTGATCCGATGATTGTAGTATTATGTTGGACTTTTAAACTGGAAAGCGTAATAAACAAATGAAATATTGACAAAACATTCAAAGCAGGATGTGAGATTTTTCCATTCAATTTCATGCAAAAATAATGGATTTCTTTTTACTACACTTAATATTTGTATCAATAAGCATCATACTAAAGAAATATTATCCGTTTAAATATCACGATTCAATAAATTAAAATTTGCATTTTCTATCGAATGAATAATAATTGCACGATATCTACTTGAATAAGCTGTAACTGTCCAATACCTTGATACGCTTCCAGATCGTTAATAATTCAATAAATGTGATAATAATTAATTTTTTTTGTAAGAAATATTCATACTTTTTCATAATCATAATCATGTGTTAAGGGATAATAATAGTTTATGGCACTTCCTGTTTGCTCAAATTTTGCAGCATGAATGATAACACAAGTAATAATATAGAAAATCAATACAAAATATTGAGCTGTGCTGATAAATTTTGAGTTTAATGTACTTCCAAAAGTTGATCGCGTCAAGTCGGATCCTAAACCTGGCGTAGTGCTTACATAAAGGTTTCCGTATTCAGTGTTGTCACTTGCACGACGAGGCTCAAACAGGCAAGCAGCGGCGCGTGTCGATCCATGTTTTGCATTATCATTAGAATTATAATCATAATATAGGAGGAGATAACATACACGATTATTTCATAAATTTAACGATTATCAGCTCACGTATTTATTTTTGTGATTAAAGCAAATCAAAGGTATAGATATTTATCGAAACAAACATATATTGTTGCGCAATTTATTTGTTTAAAGTACAAATCGATAGAAATTGAAAATTATAAATTAATATGTTTAAAGTAATCATAATATATCCGTTTTTATTTATATTGCTGACAATTGGTTATGTTCTAATTAATTTTAATTTAATGGGAATGCTGTACATAGTGTTGCGCGATCGTATTCAATATTTAATTTCCGCAATCATGTTTTCACGAATGTTATTTTGTGTGATTGCAACAAAAAAAACCTGAAAGGGAACATTGGGCATTGCTATGAAGTAATTTAATAGAATAATCGGTAATAAAATCTATTATAAAATTTAGAATGAAAATAATCTATTATAAATATTAATCCATTAGCAATACTTTTATTGACTATTTATTTTCTCATTTATTTTCTCATTTCTTATTTATTTCATTCGTTTATTTAAATGATTTTTAAGCAAAAATTAAAAACAGAATTTTATTTATGAAAGCTTTATAAAAGCTTATATTTGAGACGAATATTTTTTTGAAAGTTACATAATCATTTTATTAAATATAAATATTTTTAAAGAATAAAAATATAGAATTGGTACATATATTATTTAAGTAAAAATACTTAATATTTTTTTAAGCATTGCCATAATAATATTTTACAAATTATCATAATTTTGATGTAATCTGCAACTCCGCTGAATATTGTACTGGTAAGTGACAAATTAATTTTCTTATTATGATGCATATTATATAATAAACTAATAGATTTGTAATAAATATGTTAAATGTTAATCTAGTATACATATAATATATCTATGATCGAATTATAATACATAAAAGTAATATAGATACATATATGGTAACATGTCAGATCCATTATCTTAAAATGGATATAATAGATAGCAGACCATACGGTTATTATGGTTAATTAATATTTTTGCCGCTATTGTTGTTCTTTATTTTGTTGCCTTTTACATTTCAAAATATTAATTGTGAAATATATCATTTATCTGAAATTTATGAGGCAAACTGGCAAATTAAAGGCAAATAATATTAAAACAAAGATTTACTTTGTAATTGTTTGTTGTTATTTAACATGGGATTTATATAAAAATGCATTTGTATTCATATACAGAGCTTATAAAATATAGCTCGTCAATGCTTGTTATTTACTGCTATGTTCTGTTGCATTTCTACATTACGTAATATTAATTGTGAAATATATCATTTGCCTGAAATTTATGACGCAAACTGCAAATGTAAAAATAAATAATATTGAAATAAAAAAAGTAACGTAAACAATTTAAATAATGTAGAAATAGTTCATAATATACAATTATGCTTATAGCGATTCTTGAAAAGTTCCGATTTTACGGTAATCTTTTATTTAGAAAAAAATATAACATGATATAAGATTCAATAATTTTACGATTTGTTAAAAAAGTTTTTTAGATTTTCTTAGAATTGATAAATTTCGCGTTAATAAAATATATTTGATTTTAGAAAAATATATTTTTAATATATTGTATTAAAAATAATTTTGATAATGTATAAACGAATTTTGAAAATGTATTAATAACTAGACATAAATATAATTAGATATTGATATGCAAATTTATAAATGCAGATTTATGAAAATTAATCTGAGAACATGAAAAATTCATGAAAGCAATATTGTAGAGAGCTTTTTATTCTTTTTGAGTCTCACATCATTTATTCCAACAGATCTCGCTTTTGAAATGTGTATCGTGTTATCAACTACGAATAAGAGTTTAAAATTTTTCCTAGAAATATTTATTAATTTATTCATAAATGTTTATATTATTTTGATGTATACATCAATATACCTATTGATATGATTTATTCATTCGAATAGACTTTGTGACGTTAGATTATTTATACGTCATTCAAGTTGATTTGCAGCTTACATGTTTCTACTTCTGAATAAATAGCTTAAAGTTTACTTTAATGCGTGCACGTGTTGCACACAGACGTTTCCTGACCATTGCGCTAAATCACGAGTAATGTGGTTGTCGTGACTTACCTAGGAAACATTACAGAAACGTTCTATGTACTAAAACGTAGTTTGTTGCACTGTTACATAGTTACGATATTTTCACAGATGCAGGTCATTTATTTACGCAAATTTAATTTCTACCGTTAATTATGCAATAACTTTTCTATTCGTTCGTTTAGTAAAGCTTTTTGAGAATTTTGAAAATAAGCGAGTTCGAGAGAGAAGAAAGATAAGTAAGGAAATAAAGAAGAAAAGAGACAGGGTAGCAGAGCAAGAGAGATGAAGACAGAAGAGCTTCTCTGCGTGCGAACTTCCTGCATCGCGCACCGTTGGCATAATAATTTTCTCATATTCATATTCATAAGTACTGCATGCATATTCACAATAAATTTCCCAACGGAATCGCTATACTGGAAAGTGTAAATTATTTCGTGGCAAATTGAAAGCTGTCTGCTTGGATGTTTCATACTGGGCGCGACATCGTCGGTACTCACGGTTATTTTCACACAAACTGTTTAAGTTAGTCTGATGAGAAATTGTCAATTTCAGCTTTTCGCATATGGCTAGACTGCGTTACTGGCAACATGAAGGTGCGAGGCGTGAAAGTGCGAATTAAAGTTAAGCGAATTGTATACGATTAACTTTGTATGACGCAGGAGAATAGAGAAGAGATGAAATCGACAAATAAGACACTTCATCATGCATGTATATTGAATCTTGTGATAATTTTAAATATTAAAGTATGAAAATATAAATACCTATGTTAAGTGTCATTGCCTGCAAACAATCGTAATTTGACAATTTTCATTAAAATTGGGAAAAAAGCTTTTGAGATTACTCGATTTCAAGATTAATGACTCTTCGTTATTTGTTTTGCGTCGCGCACATTCGTTCTATTTCGAAAACGAATGTTGCGATAAATTTCGTTACACGCCGTGACATGAATCTTCCGAAAATCTCTGCTCTGATATACGTATTATTGAATCTCGCTCACATAGCACTAAAGCAGATCCTTTTGCAAAGGACGTTCGCATTAAAAGACCGTAACGTATTGAGAGACTTTCTCTAAATAACTCGATTTTCGGTTCAAGCAGTAATAGCTGGCAATAGACAGGTTTGCCGAATGATCAATCTCTTTCTTGTTAGAAAATCAATTTAAATCGTTGCATTTGACTAATTCAAAGACTAATTAATTTTAGTTCATTGTGTTCATATTGTGTTCATTGTGTTCATACGTGTTTTATTTTTATACAAAATATTAAATTTACGATAACTTTATTGATTTTCAATTTTTTTATAATTATTTTTAAATTAAATATGTTGTTAAAGATAATGTTGCGTATAATTTTTTCATAAAAAATGATATATATTAAAATCTAAAATTTATAATTTGAATTATTTTTGTCAGATATTTTTGTACATTATATTTTTGAAGTCAGTTCCAACCAATATATATATTTTCTTCTTTTTTCTCTTCATTTATGATTGATAAACTGATTTTGAAAAAGATTTACGTTTGCAAAACACGTACAATATTGCTGTCGGAAATTCGCGTTTTCGATTGGAATTGTAAGTAGTTTCATGATAGGTCCCCTGGATTCAATAAATCGGGCCCTATCCTCTCTACGACGATCGATGCATCGAGTTCGTTTTTCTCCCTCGCTCGTTTTGTCTTGATGATCGTGTTGTCGTCGTTTGTCTTTGTCGTTTCCGTTGACCAGACCACTACTATTCACTCCTCATCGAAGCAAACTCCCTCTCTCTCTTTCTCCGCAGTCGGGTAAACTCGGTCGACGGATCGGGTCCAGCGTCCGTTTCTTGCTGTGGGTGTGGGGTTGCCGGAGAGTGTGAAATTTTCCAAGACAGTATGCGTGTGTAGAGAGAGATGAAATAATGCAAGAGGGAGAAAGAAAGTAGAGAGATGTAGAAAACGAAGAGTGAAATAACGTGGATTGAAGAGAGAAGAGACGAGAGCGATGTTCCGGACTTTCGCGCGCATAAGAAAGGCAGGATGAATGAGATGATTGAGACACGGTGGAGCAAGAGAACAAGAGATATCGGTTTGTTGTAAAAGGAGAAAGCAATAAAAGAAGAAAAGATTATGTATACACATCGGAGAAAGGATATATTAGTTTGGAATGCAAAAGAGAAAAACGTGCGGGAATGCGAAGAGGAGAGGGAGTCAGATCGACGTCGGAGCAACGAGAATAGTTGAGAGTGTGAGCAAAGAGCAGCAAGGGATGGAAAATAAGGGAGAGACTGAGTGGGAAAGCTTGTTGGATGAACGAAGCGGGTTGGATAAACGAAGAACGCGCTTCGACAAGCGCGAAGAGGACGAAAAGCTTGGAGAAGTTAAAGGAGAATTCGTGACCAAACGAGAAGGAGAAAGAGAGAAAGAAAGAGAAAGAAGGAGAACTTGGTGGATAAAAGAGAGCGTGCGCTTTCTCGCCAAGGGTGAGAGGGTGAGAGGGAGCCAGCTGCCACCGCACAGCTACACCCACGACCCACGACGACGGTCGGACCTCAGTCGTCCGCGCACCCTCGAATGGTGAGGACGGTTGTGCTCGGTGGTGAAAAGTTACCTCATCGTTCTCGCTACTGCAAGCACCGGCTGGTGCAAGGCACGTCATACTTCGCTCGCTTCAGCTGACGCCCGATCTGTGCGACGTCACAGCTTGTGCACGTCGAGCATCCGACCCTTGAGTGATCGACAAAGGGTGAGTAAGCATCCAGCCGGAAACCCTAAAAGGGATCAATCGAGACGTTGTTTTTTCGAAGACTTCATTCGTCCGCGTTCAACGGTCAAAAGTTTGATCAAATATTGCATTTTCGTATAGTTGATTGAAGGCTTTTCGATTAATTTAGCTGCTAAACAGTATTGATATTAACAAATTCATGATAAGTTTGCTAGATAACTTCGTGAAAGAGTAAACAGAAATTTTAGAATAAATTAAAAAGTATACTTACATGTACTTAATATGTACATATCTTTTGCTTCAAAATTAATCTAACTTTTCTCTCTCTCTCTCTCTCTCTCTCTCTCTCTCTCTCTTTCTATAATTACTTCATTACTTTAGTAGTTCAAAAGACAAATTTTTCATTAATATGCCAACCAATAATGCAACATATACAAATTGTTATAAGCTTATATAAAAGTTTCATATAAATTTTCTTTTAGGTATAAAAGAATCATATTATAGTATTTATTGACAGAATATAGATAATTATCTCGAGAGTCGTATTGAATTTGGAAGCGTTTCAAAGCTCATGAATGTCATGAACCAATCGATGTCGAGGCTCGACAATGAAACAGAGGCATTTATTGGCGAATGGATTTCCCTGTCGTTGAGAGGAATTAAGTATAAACTATGATTCATTATTTGCTCGTTAAATTTGACAATCAGGAAGCTTGTCCGATAAATTATGAAATGCCAACGAAACTGCACTTAAAACGGATAAATTTATTGGGAAATAGTTTAGAATGCACAATAAAGAGTAATTGTTGTTTCATTAAGAACTTGTTATATTTTAATTGTTAAAATAACATGATCGGACAATCAACAAAATTGGCATGACGTAATTTTTGTTTAATATAGTTAATCGAGTTTATTAAGACTCGATATTGGATCGATTCGACTAAATAATTAGTCTAGGATAATTAGCCACGTCGATCTTGAGAGGATAAGTTTGTTTATATAATCGTTGATATATCTACTGTGAATTAATTAAAATAATAGTCCATATTTTAATATTTCGTATAATACAATAAAAGTTTTGTATAATACAATATAATATTTAAAAATAATTTTTATCTTTAATAGATTCATAAGAAGGAGAGTAATAGTACTAAATAGATGAAACTTATATATAACTATATTCTAATAAACTTGTCTAAATTTATGTAATCCTTGTAAAAAAAAGACTTTTTAAAAAAAGGCATGTAACATTTCCTGCTAAATGCATATATAAAAATATATAATTCTTGTAATTCTCTGTAAAATTATTTTAAAAATGTGATATATTTGCAAAAAAATGTCTTTTTTAAAAAGTTAATAGGTTCCATGTATTTTACACGCGCATCTTTTAAAATCACCATAGAGATTGAGATCGATGACGCACAGTTGCCTCCGATAAAGTATCTCGCACTTATCTGGAAATGAAGTTGCGATGAACGTCATCACATTTCGAAGTGGAACCGGTGTGCAGCACGTTCGAAGAGCTCGCATGAGGTACATTCTGAAAGGTGTTTGCCTTGTTCGCGGAAGCAGAAAGCGAGGTTAAGGAGACGGTGTGCCTTTTTCCCCTCTTTCTCCCTCGATTTCCTCGCTGTAACCCATTCGTGGTAATCGATACCCAATCGCCAAGACGTAACTTATGTTCAATTGTTCGCAAATAAAAGTCGAGCTATTCCAATTTAAAATTTGCTAGAGCTAATTTTGAAGTTAGTAGCGATATTGAAGAAATAGATTTAAATAAACAAATGAAATATTATTTATAATTTTTAATAATTTTTGTATCACAATATTTTTTGTGCGTATTACATATAACGAATTCGGTTGGACGCGTTAGTGTGCATATTAAAGCCGTTATACACTGACTTAATCTGTGTGAAAGTAAAATGCAAATATTTCGAATTATAAAATACAGATTTTATTCAACAGCATAATAACATATATTGAGGATTTCATGGTTTAATCCGTTTTTATATTTATATTAAATATATTTTTACGTCAATTTATGTACGATGGCTTTAATGTGCACCAGTGCTTACTGAGTGCATCTGATCGAAATCATAATGTTTTAAGAATTTAGTTAAAGCGATGCAATATATATATATATAT
>NW_017259353.1:883174-888961 GCF_001594045.1 Atta colombica
AAATTTCGACATGCATGTCGCGGTAATATCATTTCCATTAATTCCCAGCTTGATAGAGCTTTTTTATATCGATGCATCGTGTCGCATTGCAATGTTAGAGGGGATTCATTCCAAGAGGACATCGGTCTCTAAGCACGGAGCTCTCCATTATGATAAAATCGGGCATTACGATAATAAGGGCATGCGGGCGTCACGAATAATTTACCGTATTCCTGTTTATCCGTTGTTGCAAATTGGATATGCGTTCGCTAGGAATAGTACATAGCCCGTTGACGTGTTGTCATCGCGAGATTTTGTATCCCGTCGATGTGCCAAAAGTTAAGTGAATATATCGATGCAAAATGAAGTTGTCTTTGTCATTCAATAATAACAAATGACATCCTTCATACGCATTTGAATTCCATTCGAATTTAGGTCAATTAATAATTTCAAAATATATGCCGTTTTTTTTTTAAATCGAAGTTCGAAGACATATTTATTTTATAATGAGATTTTATTCGCACTCGTGGTTGACTTGTTAAAGACCCAATTTTTCCTCATTTCACACCATTCACCATAGGATAGCAAAAATAGTAGCAACCCAAGACCCTATTTTCTTTTCATCATAAAACCGGTATGTACAAAATCTTTTAGATATGTATATCCCTCTTCTTTTTTAAAGCGAAAGTTGCAAAAGTATGACGAGTTAAATCTCAAAGTCACATATATTTGATGATCATTATAGCGTTTTATTCGCGCTATCAAGCTGATCAAGCTGAGAATCTATTCTTGTATCACAGTTAACTATGAGATGAGAACAAGTTACGATCGAAAATTGTATCCAATTCTTTTCTCTGTCGCAAAGGTATTGTCTAGATAAATCAATTTTGGTTTTCATAGATTCATTTTTTCCCTTTCTGTTCTAAGCATTGCAAACAAAAGATGTGATAGAAGTTGAAACAAAGAACGTCATAATGAGCACGTGAACTCTATTTTAGCCAATTGTTGCGACATTCCGTTTTATTTCCACACTTAAAAAGAACTTGAGCTTTATATTTCTTAATAGGACGATAGGACACGAAGATCGATACATGTCTCATTCGCGATCATTCTTGCCCATGTAATCGAATCTGTTTTCCGTGTAAGTTCTCTTGTAACTCGAAATGAAAGAGTTAACGAGTTTCCCGCACGAAAGTCTCGAGTTCTCACTTCAACTGACGAACGGAAAATGCGTGATTCGTGAAACTGATTATTATCTTTAAGATTTCTCTTGACATCTGTAAACTATAGATCGTAATGATATTTGCAATGTAAAGAGAGAGAGAGAGAGGGGGGGGGGAGACGAAAGAGCGCGTGCAATTTCCTTCCAACTACACATTGCAAAGTGAAGTTACGATGTGAGTTTCTCGCGAAGACAGTTTGAGATTTCCATCGTCGCGGTTAACTGTCTTTCGTCATTACCAGTTTCTAAGGAATGATGGCTTTCATATACTCTATATTCGTGCTCCGTTCAAGTTTATATTCGCTTTGCGAAATGTCTGACATATTATAAATCATGTTTCGAAACAGTTTTAATATTTCTCTATTAACAAAAACTTATTTAGCATTTAGTTAATTTACTAAATTAGTTAATAAATTAATTTTTTAGTTAATTTATTTGCAAAATAGTTTGTCGCTTTGCATTCGCGTGCATAAGGGAATATGTAATATTTATATAAAGAAAAAGATATTTATAATATAAAATTCAGTAAAAACTGTAATATTAACTTTTCATTAGTGTATTGTAGTGTTTATTAACTTTTTATTTATGATAATTATAAATTCGTGTTTTCGAGTGTTATTTTTAAGCATGACTGATTTAATATTAAAATAGTTCAAGCGTAAAGTAAGCCGTACATTAATTTTACTCTAATCAAATATTGAATATACATTATCCGAAATTTGCGGGTTTCGTAAAATTATCACGTAAATATTACACGCGATGTGATGCAAATCGATCCACCGCAGATACAAACAGTCGTTGTTTTGCACGATTATAATTTGCATAAGTATGCATTTACACAAATAGTTTTTGATCCCCCATTAACCATAAACTGTGTGTTATACCATGCAGTGTGCAAATGCACATAAGTACACAAAATTAAATTGCGCTGCTTAATTGTAGTTTCTTCGAAATTATACGAGAATCATATTATCAATATTGTATTGGAACAAAAGTTCGTAACGCTATTTTATTTGTATCATATCTACATGTTTTTAAAAAATATTCATTCATTTTAATGAAGCTACAACTGTCTAAATTTTGAAATTCACTCTTTTGTTCTCAATACTACTAATTAGACATTATTTTCTTCATAAGTGACGTAACTCAAAATATCACCGATAGTGTATTGTTATTTAATATAAATAAATTATTTACATTAATTAATTAAAATAATTAAATTCAAAATAAATTTCTTTTCAAACTTTGATTACTGAAACTTTTAACTCTAAATGTTCTCCATAGAAGATCTCTTTTTTATTTATAAAAACGATTTAACTTAAAATGTGACAATCTTGTAAAAGATATTATAGTCCCTTTGAAAATCTTAAAATGACACAAGTGCTATTTTGGCGGGCACTGTAAAGAGTTAATTTACTTTTGATAATTAATGAAGTAATCTTTATCTAACTTATTCATGATAATAACTTAAAAATTATATTTTTTTACTTGTATCACTTTTGAAGTAAGGGGATGACATCTATATTTAAAAATTTGGTAAAGGAAGAGTTTTATTTTTTTATGTGTATAATTAAACAGCTGAAATAATCCCTGTTTCTGTATTCTGCAAACGTCATTTAACTAAGGAGTTTATCTTCGTATTGTGGCAAGCGATCCTTTGTCTTCACAAATATGTAGGATGCGTATTATTATTCTTCTAAGCCGCAACCATTTGTTCGAAGTCAAGGAAATACCTTTTCTCATTCTTTACACCTGCGCCTGAGGGAGATGGTGAATGTATATAACGCAATCCAGCTCAAAACCCTATCTCTCATATCACTGTAGTTACGAAATGTGACGTAGAAAAGAAATTATTACTGTTTAGATTATTATTATCACCTCTTTAAATCAGACCGACAATGTTTTTTAAGTTTTTTTATGTGTAGAAATACGAAATTATTTAGAAGACACCGTGGTACCTAGGGATATGTTATATCTTGTGCAATAACTTAACTTTTAACATTAACGAACTTTTTAATGTTAGCTGCTCTATTACTTTTCAACTGAAGTAATATAACTGGACTGCCAACATTAAAAACCTTGTTAAAACATAATTAATGTGTCACAAAATACAACATATCCCTAGATATTACGGTCTCTTTTAAATAAAGTTTCGTATTTCTACATATAAAAGAATATTGGCCATATGATTTCGAGAGGCGATAATCTTGACAATAATAATAATTTTTTTAACAATAATAAAAGTTTTAATACAGCTCAGTTATATTACGTTAGTCAAAAAATAATATAAATGAGCAGCCAATAAAGAGTCTCATTATGTTAATAAAATAATTAGAGTATTTCAAGATACATATATATCTATAGGTACTACAGTTTCTCCTACGTATAAATACTTATCTGATAATTTATTTCTTTTAGCTCAATTGAAATCTTTACATTTATCATTTGGTTTTCAAGTATTTTTTAAATATGAGTTTATGATGATTTATTACGTTTTTATGAAAGCAATGATGTTACTGTTATCAAAAAGAAATTCAAGTTATTTCGAAGGTTTCGTGTAGTTCATCCTGAATGTGCACGAGTTACACTGTGCTGCAATTTCGTTTCGCGCAACGTGCGCAGTTTGCCTAATGAAGTATTCGCACGGGGCACGAATCATGGATGTGGATAATCTCGATTTCGCTGTCGAAAACGTAACTTGAGTTGTACATGTTGTACGGATATTATGGATTCCCTCCTCCACGCAAAACCTTGTATATTGGCGTATGGAAATTCGATTATCCTTTGTTTACTGAAATGATTAACGATGCAATCTAGCATACGGGGGTGGTTTTGCATTTACATTAGTCAACACAATAAGAAGATCCGGAATGACTGATCATTAGAACGATTCGTAGATGGATACAACTGATTATCAGGAAGTTTAGAATAACGTAGATTACTTATCGAATCTACTAACGTATATCTCGTACGAAGCTCGACTGTCGGTGAGAAACTTGCTATCATACAGGAATAGTTGGTAAACTAATTCCTACCCTGATAGTTTCCATGACGTAATTCGAACCTGGCTCAAACTGATGCTTAAGTAGGGGTGGTGACAAATGAGCGATTGATCGCTCCTATCCAGGATCCATCAGATATTAGATAATCATCTTTATCGTTAATGATCAAACATGAGTTCAAAACGGAAATTTAAACTTCCATGAAGGATGAATTGAAAATTTTGTGCTATCGATGATTGGGCGCCATGCAATTAATTTCGCTTTTCGTAAATGCTCTGCGCATTTAATGTTCATTTAGCGAAATTATTAAAATTTATTAACATATTATTACGCAGAATAATTTTCAGAAAGCCTGTACGCGAATATAATATAATTAAAAATGTCGGATATGACTAATATGAGAGAGATAAAATATTCTCATTTATTACGAAAAATTTTACTGTAAATTAATTTGCATTTTCGAAGAAAAATATGCAGTTGATTAAAAAGGTATTTACACATTTTATATTTAAAAAAAATAATTTACACAAAAAACCTAAAATGTTCCTAAAATGATGTTTATGCAGTATATTAGAATAAATAAAAATAATTGATTTGATTTTACAAATATCTTTCTTTGTATAAAATTATTTCAAACAAAATATGTAAGACGTATTCTTTTGTATTCATATTGTATGATATTAACAATTTGAATAAGAAATCATAATTACATCCAAAAATTTAACGTTACATTTAGAGTGTCGAATTAACATGAAACGTTGTAGAATGAAAATTGCTTTTATTTGTCTTATTAAAATAATAACACTATATTATTAAATAATTTAGAAAATTTGATACTTTATAAGAAGATATAAAGATATAATCAATCAATCATTTTAGTGTAAGATTTTGTTAACGAGTAAATAAAATAAGATTTTTAAAGTAAATGCAAGAACAACGAAATATTGTATAGAATATCGTTCTTCCAACTCATCAACTCATTGCGAAGTTACGGAGTAAAAGCGACTATAAATACTATTATAAATTGTTTTCGCTTTTGAACTTCTGGAAATGAACCACGTTAATGTAACGTTCTACATTGCATTTCTTTATTACAATAAAGCACTCAGTTGATAATATCTACTTGAAAAATCCATTTAAAGACTTTCAACATATGCTCTGATTTTCCGAGTATTTGTATCAGTTTTCTTTTTTCGAACATTTCGAGAACATTCGTTGAATATCATTATCTACTTGCTATTCATATTTTATCATTCCCCAGGCTTGCAGAAAGATATTTTTGTTGTGAACTTATTGACATATTGCGTTATGAAATTATATATTCCTTTTATTTATTTTATGAATTAATTTTAAAATTAAAATTAAGTAAAACTAATATATATATTTTTAATATAAAATATAAAATATTTTTTTTAATGCAATGATAATTTATAGAAGTCAGTCTCTTGTACAATTTTTTAATTTGTAAAAATGAAAGAAAATATTCTATTAACAATAAAGGAAATCTTAATCGTTAATACAGTGATACTGAATGAATAATCAAATAAATTCATGAAAACAATAAACGAGCAATTAATAGAGCAA
>NW_017259353.1:889061-892306 GCF_001594045.1 Atta colombica
TTATATCATTTTGATACGCTTGATGTCATATTAAGATAACTTTACGAAGGTTTCAAAAACTACTACTGTCTATTTAGAGTGTTGTCATATCAGTCACTTTGTTAATGTTTAATTATACGCCACATAGAAGTCAGTTCTAAATATTTATCATCGTCATTCACATGCCACTGCATTATGCATGGACATTGTATGTCCGATACATAAGTATATACACATTGCGTGTACTAGGAAGACTCAGAATAACGAGATAGGAGAAGGATAAGCATATATTAGATAATTTTCATGTCCAACATCTGCTGTGTATATAACGTCAAAGCATCATGTTATAGATCTATCTCCTATTGAAGATAAGGTGAATATTGTTAATAGTTAAGTGAATAAAACATTTTGTTCGCGCATCAAGCATGAGATATCATATTAAACGATCTAAAATATAGGGATAAAAAGATTATTATTCTATTGATATAATGTTTGTCTATATAGTTGACTTCTCCCCTCCTTCTCCACGTGTTAATAATTGGATTTGGAAAATCAAATACACAGGATTTATGCGTTATTTATGCGCTTTTATATTCACATAATTTTAATTTTTGCGCTGCATTCCTTAAGACACATCTGTCTTGCGGAGCAAACAGACATATTTATCTCTAAAGCTTATTCTACAATGTGCTTTTTGTTTCCTGTTTCTTACTTTTTACTATTTTTTCTTCATCTTGTCTTTTTGCTTCTTATCCGGTTTTTTATTTTTTGTCGCCCAAGATCAAAGTTATCGAACTTCAGAAGAAACAAGAAATACGTAACAAGAAATGCATTGTCGATAAAATGGTTGTAAAGGAGGAAAAAAGCAAGAGGTAAAAAGCAAGAAATAGGAAACAAAGAGCACATTGTAGAATAGGTTTAAGTTGTTTAAAATTGCAAAATTATGCTAAGTATGCAAAATCTTTAATTTATATGATACTATTTCCAAGCAATTTCGATTTTTGCGCTGCAACCTTAAGGGACTTCCCTCTTGGAACAAACATATTCATCTCTAAATTGTTTAAAATTGCAAAATTACACTATCTAACTTCGATTTTTGCGCTACAACCTCTAAGAAACTTTCTTCTTGGAGTAACAGTTACATAGATAGCGCAATTTTAAACGATTTGGGGATGAATGTAACTGTTTGCTTCAAGAGGAAAGTGCCTTAAGGGATGCAGCACAAAAATTAAAATTATGTGAACATGAAAGTGCATAAATAGTGTATAAATCTTGTGTATTTGATTTTCCAAATCGGTTGTTATTAACACATGAGAGGGCTGACAGCATAATCAGGCCCTCCACAAAAATTTTTTTTTAGCTAAACGAAATAAGCGCAAAAATTTTGGTTGCTGATTTTGAGAGCGCATAAATAGCGCATCATTATATAATTTATTCATTAAGATGTGATTAAATGGGGGGAGGGTGGATGGGCCAGCTAAGCACACGTATTAATATGATAAAATTGAAAACTTTGTTAGAAGAAAATCTTAATATTTCTTAAATTAAATAATTAAATTTCTAAATTATATTCTTAAATATTATATTTAAACAACAAATATATAAATACTTATATATTTAAAACAATTTAATTGAAATTATTTACAAATATTTAAATATTTTCACACATTTTTTTCATTATTACTTTACTTTTTTGAAAATAAAATATTTTCCCTTGTTAAATTAATTATTTTACAAATTTTTTGCAAGTTTAGCTTTAATAATTTTATCGTATGATAGAAACCTATATAAACTTGGCTACGTATTTCGATTATAGATCGCGATCATAAGCGGCGTCTGGTCATGACGCACACGAAAATAGGTATGTACGGTAGTCTGTAAATTACTTCTTCCATTTTAAATCGGTGTAGTCTATCATAGTGGTCGTACGTTGTAGTGGCTGTTGTTATCGAATCATTCCCGTGATTTTGATTTTATTCTCCAGGCGACGGGTTCGAAAGAATTTCGACAGAAATTCGTTATTTTGGTGAAAGCAAAATTTTGTCGCACTATCGCACGAAGGCTCCTTTATCTCTGTTTTAAAATAGTAGATGCTTCTATTGTTTTCTGTTAGTATCGTAATCTTAATAGAATTTGCTTATTGTTTTTATCTTTTTGTTGTTCGTATCTTCGTAATATTCACATATTTTTAATTAAAATCCATATTTATTTCTTAATATGCAATTATAATGATGTTTAATTGTGACTCTGCATTTTAGATATTATATTTGCAAATTTTCACGTCCGATCTATATTAATGCAACAGCGGTGAAACTTTTGTCGACAGCAAATGACGAAGCGCGAATTTTATATTCTTCTTTATGAGCGAAATGTCACTCTTCCTCTCTCGCGATGTTTTCTCGTGGAAATCTGTATTTGCATAACATAAATTTACGGCTGCTTTAAAAGGGTATCGCGAAAAGAGGGCGGACAACATACTAGCGGACAGCCAGCGAGAGATTCAACACGGTAAATCTTTAGATATGATCTCTCTCTCTCTCTCTCTCTCTCTCTCTCTCTCTCTCTCTCTCTCTCTCTGTCTCACTACGTTTTTACATTGCTTTGCATTCATTTCTTATATCGGAGTTCTTTTTTTTATGCAGGGAACGTGCATTTCCCGCTGGTGAGTACTCGAACGAGATTCGAGTGCTCTGCATTTGCATGGTGTTGCATTCGTAGCTCCTCAATGCGATTTGACTTTTACTTCGTGAATAATAATTGAGGTGCATTTACGCCGCATTTTTCATTTTATTGTTATGATGATGAAACGTCAATTATACTTATGTCTATTTACTCTCATAACTTATGTAATTTTTTTTATTTAACGGTTTCATTCATTAATTATACTGATACGTATATCACTTTAATTTACAATTTTTGAGCAAAATATTTTTCATTTTCTTTGCATGCACTACTTTGTGAACATAATTTGCATTTTACGCAATTATTATTCATTTTACTCTTATATATTATAAAAAATTGGAGGTATTTTTATTATTAGTAATTTTTTAAATGTAAATATAAAAACTTGTTGTCGATTTCGCAAAAATGAGACGGCTGAATGGAGCAAACAATGAAAATTATATAAAGTTTGTCTTTTTAATGAAACTAATCCCGAGAGTGAACTAGCAACTTGACAAAGTTCATTGAGGAAAATTTGAGCTAGTAGCCTAATGGACTATCATTAATAGAATATTTTTGTTTTATATATATATATATATATATAT
>NW_017259353.1:892513-908500 GCF_001594045.1 Atta colombica
ATATATATATATATATATATATAACCTCTACCACTCACTCTATTATTATATGGATGGATACATACGAAGTACACTACACTTATATATAGAATATTTCATAATAAATCTGTGTTTAAGTACTAGAATAGTAATAAATAATTTTACTTTCATAATAAATTTTTTTTTAACGTTTTTTTTTTATATATATTATTAATTTTTTATATTTTCTTTTTTTTCACTCTTCTTGCTTTTAACATTTTTAATTATTCTAATTGATATATGCTAATTAATCATTAGATTTGGTTTCAAGAAAGCATTTTTTCAGTATAAAAAATCAGTTCAGTTTTCCAAGATGCGCAAAACTTTCAGCATTGTTTAATCATCAATGACGTTAAGTTCCGACAAATTAACGCGGGTATTAGCGAATGCATCAATACAACTGCACTTGTGTATGTATACATTATCTATTTTCATATTTTCATCTACACACGTGATGAATTTTTTCCGCCTGTCGGCCACATTAACGGGAAGCGTAACGAGAAAGCGTATGTAACCCCGAGCATCGGAAAGCTTTTTAAAGTGAATAATGCGCAGGCTAGAAATTATATGAGCTCGACTAATGGCGCTGCAACAGCGGTATTAAATCATGATGCCAGGCTGCTCTATGATGCCACAGATTATCGATGAAGTTCATGGTATATGCTGCTACTAAAAAGTGCATGAAGCTATTATGAAACGCAGATTTCACAAAGCTGCGCAAAATAAAACGTGATTAACCGATGGCATGCGTTATTATTAATAAACAAAATGTATTTTACGGTTTATTTATCTCTTAATTTTGTTTGATTATATTAAAAAACTAAAATATTATTATAAAATTGAACTGAAATATAAATTAAATAATATTTATTTAAATTAAATATTTTATAAATATTGCTTTGTTAATCATAAATAGTAATAAAAAATAGGAATAAAAATTTTCATCAAGTTTTTATGTAATAGTAAAATATTATACTTACAAAATAATAAAATTTAACAAATAAAATTTTAAATAAACATTACAGATAATCAGAAAAATTATAAAATAAACAATACAGAAAAACTAGAAAATAAACTAAAGGCACAATGAAACATCGGGTTATTTTTTAAACAAGAATCGCTAATGTCCTTTAGAAAATGCAGTTGCTCTTCTAATTTTTGCATCATATTCTGCATGGAATTTGTTATTGTTTTACTATCGCTGAAATGCAAAAGGTTAATCTGCATGACTCGAATAATACACTTCTCCCACACATGTCCACCGCGTTCACGTCGTTAGCGAATGCTTAGAACAGACCGGAACTTTACTATCCGCTACAGTTTGCGGGCAATTTCATTCCCTGTCGTGGAAAATTTATGCAAATCGCCGGACAGAGTCGAGCAGGCATAATGAGTTCGCGCGTATCATCCGATTTTGGATGGCGCGAGGAAGTGCAGTTAACGACTCTCTGAAGAATGGTGAAGATCGCAACGGATGAGAAGCTTTCATTACTGCGGCCGCCAATGAAAGAACTTCTCGGAGCTGAACCAATAACAATAATAAGAATAATGAATAATGTACGTAATAATGTATGTAAAATTTAAATCCAAAATCTTCAAAATGAAGAATGATTCCGCAGTAAAGTATACAGATTATAATGAATGAAGCGAAATGAATTTTCACTTATATTAAACATAATTTATATGTAAAAAAATAACATTCTATTCAAAATATTTGATTAAAATTCATTTAATTAAAAATTCTATTAACTATTTAAAAATTTACTAAATATTTTAGATAAAAACTATTTTAAAAATCCGCTTTTTATATCTCTCGGTATATCAATAAATTATATCAAATAATTTTTTAATTATATTAAATGATAATTGTAAGTATAATTAGTAGTTATTAGTGTAATATGTATTACTTTTTATTCGCATATTTCATGCTTCAATTTTGTCATCAACATCAAAATTTATATCACAAAATTATATATATTTTTCGATGCATCTATTGATTGAGATACGAACTACTAATTTTATAGTTTCGATCTACTGACAAAAATTGTAATTAAAGTATTGTAATTAAACCGCCGTAACAAGAAGATGAAAGAAGTAATTTTCCTTCTCGTTTGTATATATTAGATGGATAAATAAAACGTGATTTTAAAAAAAATTGCAAGAAATAAAGGAAAACCGAATAGATTGTTTTCTAGAAACAATTGTTTTCTAAATAAAACAGAAATACCATTTTAAAATTTTATTTTCACTCAACAAAGATTAAAGTACTTATTTCTTATTTTAAATAATAAGAATTATACAGTTTATCTTAAATAGAAGATAATTCAATTAATTAGCATTTAAAGTTTGCCTTGAATGACATTTTTAAAAAGGAAAGATAATAAATTAAAGTTAATAAATTGTCAATTGTAATCAACATGTGAATGATAGTATAAAGCGCTTTGTTACAATGCGTGCACAAATATTGTCTGACAATACGAATTTTTAAATATTTGGGATGAGCGGATACAAAAGTGCGATCAAAAAGCTGTCGCATGATATATAACGAGTTATTTATCGACACTCCCTATTCATTGCGCGCATGTCTATATTATTCCAATAAATACTAGCAGTATATTATTTCAATAATTATTTTGGACTTCATTTTGCCATTTATTTATAGAACCACTAATAAATTTATTATAGCAAATATTTAATGAAGAAGAAAGCAAATTGCAGAATTATCATGAATGATGTTACGTGTATTATCACAAATATGTTAACACATGTAAAATCAGAATGCTGAGCTGATAATTTAAATGATTTTTGATCGGTTTTCAATGTATTACATATGTACATATAATATTAATAGGCAGTAATATAATATAGTAAAATATTTAAAATTATAATGAAAAGTAAAAGAGATTTATATAAATTTTTAAATTATGTGAAAAAAAAATCTTTAGATAGATTTTCCATATGAAATGAGATTTACTTTGTAAATAGTACTTAACAAATGTTTATTCAATCTAATAAATTTTTTATGGATTCTTGGTACTCTTTAATTCGTTTTAGAATAAATATGTACATTTTGTGCGGTGAATCAGAAGTACGCACTTCAGATGCGTTTTCAGCTTTTTTAGATGCGTTTTCAGCTAAGCTCTAAGGGTATGCACGTTTACCTCTTTTATCGCGGAATGCTCGAGAATGCAAAGCACCAACATCGTTTTTCCTCTTCACACTTTTTTCATTAAAAAAAAAAAAAAATGCGGACTGGGTCATGCCGCACTTGTTCGCGGCCGGTAGGAAATAGTTAAAGCCCGCCAGACATGGACCTTTCTCGTGACCACGATGATAGTGGCGTCCAAGTTGAAGTACACAAAGTTATCTCACAAAAGGCGGCTTATTATCTCGTTCAACTTTATAAAAGTCTTTTAATGGAAGTAAAATCAAACAGTCTTTTCTTCGTAATATTAATATTTAGATAATTGAAAAAATTAAATAAACAAAATTAGTTAAAACAGGAAGAACAAGAAAAATGTTTATTTGTAATATTTCTGAATAAAAAGAAAATTTTACAATAGTAACAGATTGGAAAATTTGAGGAAGTATCTCATGCACACACGTATTTAGAATATAATTTTTAACTACGAACAAGAAATTAGAAATATTATTTTACTGTATTTTTTTTGGCTTGCCTCGTTCAACTATGTTAAAAAAGTGGAATGATATCTAAAGTTTATTTAAGCTTTTCCTTTTTTTTAAGACAATTTTTCATAATATCTGATGGACGGATCTTTTGAGTAATTATTTCTACGGGATATTGAGAACTTAATGGCAAGCTCGTTGTTATACTATGAAGGGTTATACTTTGAAGAGATCGGCAGAGACTCTTTTTGAAATTGAGATATACTTGCTCTGTGTTTTATCAGGATTATGTTTATTATTTTTAGGGAAGAATCGGGGACGCATGAAATTGAACGTTATTATTACGATGGCGACGATATTCGTGGCTGCACGACAGAAGTCTGATTAAACAGAAATTTCTCTATGTTTTTTTTATATAGAAAACGTACGAAAACTAGGTCAGATAAGTAGCGATAGGCATGGGATTACGTGGGATTCGAGAATCGATGTGATGGTTTCTTTTAATCGAAGATTTTCTGACTATTCGTGTTATGTGATCGGGATTAGCTTAAGTTGTGAATGAAAACCTCTGTAGGAAAAATTTAATTTAGAGAGAGAGAGAGAGAGAGAGAGAGAGAGAGAGAGATAGATATTATGTTAAAATTATCGGATTTTAATCTTCAACATGTTAAATTAAATCCATACGTCACTGAAAGATACAGAAAGATATTTTAATGTTTTTAAAATATATATAGAGCTGTTTTATTAAAATTCATCATGGATCAATACAATATATTGAATGTACATATATGACGTTGCCAATCTCGATATATTTGATATTGATCATATTTATTAATAATTTTAATAAAGCTGAAATGAAATATTTATAAACGAAACATAAAAATAAAAGTCTTTTTATGTATTACACGTATTACATAACAAATCAATCATGTACAACTCGAAAAATCAATAATTGTTACCGATTTCGTTGAGTCTTAACATCAGTAATTGCTTTTCCTCATTAAATGAATTGAACTTTTTCAAGCTATATGATGGAAAAGTTTTCAATATTTTGAAATAATTTACGTTAGAGTCACGGATCTATATTTATTATCTATTAAAACAGTAAAAAATATTCTTATTTTGAAATCGGTAATACTTTTTAGTAATAAATAGGCATATATATTAATTGTTATTTCATTAGACAGATTAGAATACACTCAATTGTTTTGATTAAATGATCATTTTCATGTATTAATTATAGAATCGAATGTAGTTCCAATCTTATTATTCTTACAATGTTATAATAGTGGCAAACTTCAATATCCGTTATGAAAGAACTTTTAGATTATTTACTCAGATATTATATCTCATGCCGGTATCATTAATTTCAAAGAAAAATGAGGTTAATTCTTGTCGCACAACTTTTAATTGGAACATAGTTTAGATATATTTTGTTGGGACATAAATCACTAATAACGTTAGGAAAATATTTTAACTTCAAATGACGTACATAATTAATTAATAGCAAAAAATAATTTGCAACAAGTGATACCTACTAGTTAAAGCTTTGTTAAGAAGAATTTTTTAATAACTTGAAAAATAAATATTGTTAAAAAATATACTATACTCAGGAATCTTAAATGTAGCTTTACGTAAAGAATTTTTAAAACGTTTGATACCTTTTTAGACACCAAAAAATATAGTATTGTTTAAAAAGTGTTTAAAAAAGAAGTACTATAATATGTGTAAATTTATTATATATATATAAAACAGATCACGTGGTATGTGAATAATAGTATTAAAAATCTCTTAATTGTATCCAGGGAAAGCCCTGGATACAATTGAACTTATGTATGGAATTAAAACAATGAGATTTATAAAAGTAGATTTTGTGCCACTTTCCGTTCTTTCGTGCACTTTAGCGCCTTTTTTCTGTTTCGTTCATGTACTTCTTTTTTGCATAAAATTACTTAGACTCAGTTTTTCAGTATTTTTTCGATTCTAGTGCTTATATAACGAGATCCTTATTTAAACAGATTAACTCACACCGCGCGCCGCTAAGGATTAATTATAGAATTAAAAATACCCAGCTAAGTAAAGAATTTTTATGTGCTTAAGGAAAATTTTGAGAATTTTAACAAAATGGATACTTTTTATACACCAATTTATATTGTTTTAAATTCGAAATGTCCTTTTTTTATTTTGTTCTGATGAAGGAGAGAGGAAAAGTTTTGTTTTTGGAAGAAGTTTTCCTCATGTAAAGTAAAATATTGACATCTTTCACCTAAGGTTAAGCGATACTGATCGTCAACAGTGTTCCACATCGTCATTGATCGATCGCTTTAATCCTCCAGCCGTCGCGTTATCGAAGGGATTAAATCAAAATGCGACTAATTACAAGATCGGAAATGCCAAATATTGTCAGCGACTTGCATATTATTTGATGATATGTACCGATATTAAATTCTTCTAACAGCCGTTTCTGTCTACGTGAGAATTCTTTGGATTATTTACATTCCCATTAAATCCTGCTGTCATGGTTTCGCCGTTTAATCCCTTACTACTAGTCCAACAGTTTCGTGAGGGATTGTTCGGAATTTCGAAAGACTTTAAGGGCTATCTCTCCCCATGCTTAGTATCGCGATTGTATCAAAGAATTCTGGCAAAGTGCGGGAAATAATTAAAGACAGGCTGAGAAATGTAATTCAACGCGACATACACTAATTTATTTTTAGAATTCCTAATATATATATATAATATTGACATTATTTTTATCTATAAATATAATGACAAATTGCTGTTTATATTTTTTGTTAGTCATATATATCTTATTTTTTATAACTTTCTCTGTAATAATTTCCCGTAATAAATATTAAATTATTTATAGATTAATAAAATTACGAACGAATTAATAAAATATATAAAGACGTATAAAAATCCATAGGATAAAAATTTGCATCAATTATGAACGAAATTGGCGAATCATTTTACAACATCGCCATCATTCGTCAGGCTTTAGCTATACGTATTTTGTCGCCGTTCATACCATCAACTTAATGTCAAAAGTAAATCGCTTGATCGTGCCTAATTGCAGCGGACGCCCGTGAATTTTCTGCACGTTTCTACCACGTAATCTCCGCCCGTTGTCGTGCTCGGTCACATTTTTCAATTAAATTCTCCGTGCAAATTGGCTCTTGCGCCGGGCGATACCTCAGACGACAGAAACCTCTATTAGTTAACTAATAATGTAACCGTCTCTATTAGTTGACTAATAAAAAAATATTAAAATGATATTTTTTTTCTAAGTCAAAGAAATTGTCAAATTTTATACAATATTTATGTGAAAACTCAAAACTTGTCAGTTTTATTTATGTTTATCATGTGTTTTTATTTTAGATTGTCCAAACAAAATCATTTATTATTTGTGGTTCTACGACATTGCATTTATAAAAACAACAATATAATTCACTAGTAAATTATTAAAGAGACACAAAGAAAATTATTTCGTCACCGTACTTTTATCATAGGATGCTTTCATCGTAACGATCGCAATTTAGTTGTAAAATCGCAATTTAGTGTATAAAAAAGAACAAGTCGTTAAAATCGTATTTTAATGCCAATAATAAATTAATCAGACTAATGACAAGAGAAAGAATATAATTCCCGATGTTGGGATCATTTTTCTTGAAGTTTGATAAAAGTTCACTGAGAACACTTTGATTCATATAATTTGGCGCGTGTCTAACATAATAAGCAGTCGTTTACTATCATATTTTATTTAAGATTAAATCGTTTAGCAGTAAATATATAATTGATATAGACCGTTTTATGATGAATCTTCAGAAATGTTTTACTAAATATTTCGTGATTTATTTTTGTAAGGGAGATCAAATATTGTTTTAAAATTGTGAAATTATTATCCTGAAATTATTTTGAAATCATTATTAATACACAAATTATTATAAAAAAATAAGAATTAATTTTATAAACGCTGTAATTCTGCTGGCGTGTCTTCAGCGTTGTATAATTACTTCGCAGATTCAGTTCCATCCGTTTATCACCGCGCGATAGAATATTTCAATTAACTTCAGTATTTCGTTAGCTCTCTGTCAAGCCAGCATTGTTATTCTAATTAGCATTCACGCAGGCGCAAGAGTCGCGCGAAAATCTGACATTAATAGCGAACTGCTGACTGGGTAGCAAGCGGCTTCCACTTAAATACAACGTAATCTCGCATTACCATAATCTCTTCTCGGTCGCGAAGAACCTCTATACTCAATTTATTTGCATCGCGCGAACGTATATTCTACGAAGATTTACGTGATATCATGAAGGTGAATCGGCGATGAACACGATGATGGCGACGATGGGCGACTTGTCTGTGAAATGAAGAATAATTGTCGGAACATGTAGCGAATTTCGATGCGAACATTATTCGTTAAAATTTACTTTCGAGTTTAAATTTTAATTGGATTAATTGCGATAAATCGTGCAAATGGATTAATATATCGTGTAAATGGTTTTAATTATTACGTAAAAATATTAAGGATAACTGAAGAATTAATAAAAAGATAATGGAGCATTATTTTGAAAAAGTTCTATGTTTTCTTACATTTCTTCTTTTATTAGATGTGTGTGTTAATTTCCCATAAAATACAAATGTCACCTCTGTGTTAAATTAAGTAACCTTCACGTTAGGTAAAATTTTCAACAGATTATGCCTTTAATGTTAAAGGTGAAAATCTTTATTTGCTTTTCCTGCAAAGCTTCCGTTTCTGATTCCTTTTTCTTGTTTAGCTCTTGAATGTTTAGCTCGGAGAATTAAATTCTATAAATATATTAACCATCATAGGTTCACATGTTAATAGTAAATCCGCTACTTAAATAATAAAGTATTATTTCCATGAACTCTATTGATTAGAAATTATTACCGACTTATCGTTATAAAATATATTTAAAAATATTTTTATCCGTTAAAGTTGATGTAACGAAAGAAAATGATGCCTTAATATCTTCGTTAAAGAAGAAAAAACTTGATACGTGCAAAAGAAGTTACAAATGAAAAATGTAGCGATACTTTTAAGATATTTTATATAATTGTATATTATTTATATCGATGGAAGACGATCTATATAGACATGATGTACATAGTACATAATCTTCTTTTACTCCATTTTTAGCATTATACGCGATATGAATATCTACAGAAGAAAATAGAATAAGACTATATATTTCATTTTTAATTGTTGTTTTTTATTTTATTTATTGCTTGCTGTTATAATTCTACGGTACAACCCTTTATTTTTATATATGTTAATTAATTTCTCGCAGATTCAGGAATATTGTCACGTATAGGGAAAAAATGTATCAATCTAGTTGCGTAACTAAATATATTAAATTCAACATCCAACACTATTTAATTGGAAATATCGATTCTTGGGATATCCTCATTTTCCAACACACCGCATTCGCATTTACGCAACAACAGTCATTCATTGTCACACGTCAGAACGAAATGCAAACGTGGCTATACGTTTATATTGGGAAGTCATATTGGGATTTATATAGAAGGCATTTGCGAGAAATAGCAAACATGGCAAATTTCGATCAAAGTTCATTTTCGCATATTCTATTTGCTGACTTAGTCTATCAGCGCTCATCATAATTTTTATATAAACGCAATTGAGAGGGTTTTAAATATTCAAAATAGAAAGGATAATTATTTTAGAACAATATCATATTGTGTACATATTTAAGTTATTTAGTGTATACATATTTAAATATAGAATAAAATAAAAAAGAAAGAAAATACAATCAAGTTATTTCAGTAATAATTATGAGGAATAATTATTTAAATCAAATTCTTAAATTTTGTATAAATATATATTCTAAATCATCTAAATTCAGTTATTTAAATGCAAATTGCATAAAATTTAGTTGCACGAAGATTCAGTTGGAATGAAATTAAAAAAACAAAATAATTTAAGACATTTAAGACATCGCTTTTAAAATTCACAGAAGATTTTTAAATGGTTACAGTTTTATCTATAATCCTATAAATTTCTTTCATTCTCTTATCGTTTTCTTCGTAACCTTAACATTCATGTATGTTAAGCTACGTGTCATTATGAGATGTTCTGGTTACCATTCGTTCATGATGCAATCATACCATAATTTCCTACCTCGTTTTTTCTAATTTTTTCCGGGAGGTGAGTATTTAATCTTGGTTAAAAGTACAATTTCCTTTAGTCTTCCTCTTCTCGCCGCGGACAAACGGGGTCTTGCAGGTGGCTCAACAGAAAACAACTATATATCGCTACAGTAACGAGGTAATTTAGTTGCAGCGTCGTGTAAACGTCTACAGGCCGGGGAAAATACGAGATACTTGATTTTTTAATTGTTTTTAGGCATATCTAAAGACGTTCAATTTGATTAATATTGGCTAATATCGTCGTTATTTTATGTTTAGTTTTTAGATGAATACGAGAGGAACTATGTTAATTAATTATTATAGTTATTCAAGAATTCTACGAAAAAAGATAAATATTTACTAGAATACACACACACACACACACACACACATACACACACACGCGCACACACACACACACTCTCTCTCTCTCTCTCTCTCTCTCTCTCTCTCTCTAAATAATTAGTAGATAACATTATTATAATTGATATTTTTTAATTTTCTATTAAAATTATTATTTATTGTGTTACATTTTTCATTTATTTAACTATAATTTGCGCTAACTATAATTTAACAATAATTGACTAGAACTAATAATCACATTTTTCAAATTATTGATTCTAGATTGATCGTAATACATTATAATTTTATTTCGTTTCGCGAGAGACGAAGATATTCTCATTGCACTCGTCTTTTAATCAATTCAGGGGAAAAGGTTTCTTCCTGTATTCTTTCTATGAGCACGAAAGTAGACTTGTGACTGTGGAGTACTCTAAATTTCTACGCTTATACAATTTTTAACGACTATCTACATGCCCATTTAATGCAAAAAAACTATAAAAATGTTTCATTTATCTCACTTAAATAAAAAAATTCATGATATATTGAATTTTATTACGTTTTAATTGCACATTATTGAGAAAATAAATCCTGCAAGAAGAGAAAAAAAGAAAAAAAGAGATACAGCGAAGAGACGAACAGATACGAACTAATAACACAACAAGCGAGGAATGACAGCGAGAGAGCGATTAAAGAAATGAGATAACTAGAAAAGCAGAAAGGTCGGAATGGTGCAAGCGTGTAAATGGAATAACTTCTAACGAAGTCTCGACGTATCTAGTTAAGTTAAACGAACAATGTAATTGCCACTGTTATTATTGTCATGAATGTATTATTCCTCCCGGTAAAATGCAAAGATGAAATTTTATTGTGAGAGAACGAAGCCATTCTTTTCTTCAAATTAGAATAGATTAGTCGGAATTATAGACGTTTATCAGAACGTCGTTATTCGAGATTAGTGATAGGAACGATGTTGGTATCGAGTTTCGGTGGGATAAATGAAGTTAGTTTCGCAGGAAGATCTTAGAGTGAAGAAATGAGGGGATTGTGCGTTGTAATGCACGGAGCGATAAATTTTGGCGTTGCTACGATCGAATACGATGCAGCCGTAGCTAAAACAATCCAGGCGGAATTAATTAAAACCCTTCAAGGCGAAGATGCAGCTGATCAATGCGAGAACACGTCTTGATTGGAACGGAGCATATAAATATCCAGTTAATAACATCCTGCAGCATCTTGGAAAAGGGATTACCATATAATGAGTATTTTATTACTAAGTAAATTAGATGCAATCGGATTAGGTGGAAGGAAATCTTACTATTTAATACTAATAGCTAAGAGTAGACTAAAGTAGATCGAATCAAATTCGAGAGAGCTTAAGCTATTACATGAACAAATGGATCATAACGGATAATCCTTATGAACGTAATTGTTGCATTGTTGCATTTCATTATCGATTATGTTTTCATGGAAAGTCGCATAGGAAATTAGCAATTATGCAATCATTTAATCGAAAGCAATAATTGAACTAGTAATCGGCGAAAATAGATGTCAGCTGTTATATAAGCTTTAACTATTAATACTGTGATTAAAAATTATTGAAGATAAAATCTTAAAGCTTTTTATCTTTTACATTTTTGTTACTTTTTTTCTTTCTTTTTTTCTTTCTTTTATTTGAACTTATTTTTCATTTCTTTCTCAATATTCTTTTTAATTAGCGTCAATTATCAATGATACTAAACACGCGCTGTTACTAACAAACTATGAAATCGAGAATTGTTTTCTCAGACATGTCGATGTTTGAAAAAAAACTTCTCTAGATTTATGATGTAACAAACAAGAAATACCATACACATTCAGTGAAATCTTGATCTCATGAAAAAAGCTCTATGTGTGTGTGTGTGTGTGTTCGCATGAATCAGACGGGCGTTCAGTTCTATCTCGCCTGTGTGACGTCGTCACATCTGACGCTGACACACTGGCACACTGGGTATACTTCGGGTCGGAGTATCGGACATATATAAATAGATTTTTCAACGTCGCTGTGCCTGTCCTCTCTCGTCCCTGCGCAACCGGTACATTTTTTTCTCGCCGTCGCCGCCGTCGCCGCCGCTGCGCGCCGTATCTATTTTCCCGTTTTATTTATCTCCCTTTTACCAGCCTGGCGGCGATTCGATAAATGACAAAGTTCAGAAAAGCTGGAGGTAAGCGGCTTTTGCAAATCTCTCGTACTTTTGTCGAAACTCCACTGTAGCGATACTCATAAACTTCGAACGGATTATCGATTCATTACCTCGACATCTGATATGCTCATGTCTGTTTGTAGATGCCGTCGGGAGTAGATCTAAAGTAAGTAAATGTAGATCAGATAGACGAGAATGTGTATACACTGAGAGGTTTGTAATTAACGCCGCGTATATCGAATGATCGCTGTATAATTAATGAAATTACGTGGGCGAGTAACCAGGTTAGCTCACAGAAGGGTAACTGATGCGGTTGCTTTGTTTAATATAAGAAAATATTCGGTATACTATATACATATAAGATAAGCAATACGAAAAGGCAAACTATCTTAATTAATCCAAATATTAGCAATATTCACAAATCTGAGATTAGTATATAATTCTGTGATTACTGTAGTATTTTGAGAATTGATTACAGATCAATTGTAAAATTAATATAATAAATATTAAAACAGCTTATTATACTCGAGCTGTGCAAAATTTATATCAGCGATGTATGGCTAACACAGCAATTTGTGTTTACCAATTTATGTACTATTAAAATTACCTGCGGGAATATGTTACGCGGGAAGTTGTTACGCACATAATGCGATTGAAATTTTCTCATTTCCTACTGTAAGCTACTATTGTACTCGAAATATTCCTATTTTTCTTACTGTCACTACGCCACACGGCAATTGATATAAAATCGAATCGGCGACACGGGACCTTTGAATGTACAGTATAGAGTACAGCGATACCTTCCGATCCGCTGCTCTTGAAACTTTCTAAGTAAATGATTATCAGTTTGACTTATATTAGACCGAAGTGAATAAATAGAACTGCAGTGAATAACTGCATTGAATCTCGTTACAGATTTTCGCTGCATTATCTCTATTGAATTGTACAAATCGATTCATCGATTGCATTTGCTACAATTTAAGATACGTCGTCATTGTAAATTTGGAATCCTTTGAAATTAAAATTAATAAAGAATTATATTATTTATACATATCCACATTTCATTCTTAAAAATAAAAGTAAAATAATGTTCTTAAAAATATCTAAAAATAATTTATAATTGAAGTATAATATTTAAAGAAATTTAATGTACTATAAATAATTTACACAAACAAAAACAGAAATATGTACGATGATGAATATTTATATTTTGATAATCAGTTTTGATAAGAAAAGTTGAATTAACTAATAATTAAATAAATATTGTTGATTTATTAATTTACAGTTTTGTGCACTTATCATGAGTAATAGTGACCTATAATATTTTGTTATATAGGAAGCCAGCATTTTAGATTTTAGAGAACGGTTTGCAAGATCAATTAATCACGTATTACATTTTATCATATTAATTTACAAAGACGAATGATTCGCTGTATGCACATTACGTGTTTAAATAACAATGTTTTCTTATGGAAAATATTACCTAATATTTATTACATAAACAATATATGTTATATATTTAACTTTAGCGAATAATTGCTGCTTTTTTCGTGACACTAAAATATAACTTTCTAAAAAAGTGAGATGTGTCATATAGACCATTCAAGTTGTTCAAATGTAATTAATAACGGAATATGTCATAAAATATCATTATTGATTATTATTAAGAAACATGATATCTCGACTAAAAGCATGCATGGCGATAATAAATGATCAATATATAATAGTTATTTAAAAGTAAATGCATATCTTGAAGGAGAATTATTATGATCATTTTTAAGATATTATTATTATTATTATGTTCTATTTGTGTGGTGTGTGTGTGTGTGTGTGTGTGTGTGTGTGGTGTGTGTGTGGTGTGTGTGTGTGTGTGTGTGTGTGTGTGGTGTGTGTGTGGTGTGTGTGTGGTGTGTGTGTGATGTGTGTGTGGTGTGTGTGTGTGGTGTGTGTGTGTGTGTGTGTGTGTGTAAAAATAAATTACGCAATTACATATTAAATTCAATTCTGAAGCTGATTATAACTCATTATATTGCAAAAACATGGATTAAAGACAAATTAAATGTACATGATTCATTATAATCTATTTTACGTGATCTGAAATGCCATTTTCGCGACAGTAGTTTACCTCGCTATTATGACTAACCATGAAACGCATCTGGCGTTTCAAATGTTAAAATATTTATCTTTGTGAAAAACGTCTTCATATGTAAGTTTTATAGTCTTAAGAGCGTGTTGAATAAAAATGATATGCGCTAAATTCGTCAAATTATTTGAGAAAATGACAATTATAGCAATAAATTGGTGTAAAATAAAAATACAGCGATAAATTTATGTACAAAAAGAATTAATATAAGTTTTCCAACTACCTTATCAATTTCCTTATATTTATAATAATTATTACATATAATTATTACATATAATTATTATACATATAATGAAAAGATAAATCAAGATTAAATATTTGTTATAATCCTTTGTAATCCATCGATTTTAAGATAACAGAAAGCTATAAAGTTTTGATAGGAAAAGTTGAATTAATTAATAATTAAATAAATATTGTTGATTTATTAATTTAAAGTTTTGTGCACTTATCATGAGTAATAGTGACCTATAATATTTTTGTTATATAGGAATTGTTATATAATAATTTGTTATATAGGAAGCCAGCATTTTAGAGAACGGTTTGCAAGATCAATTTTCAAAATCACGTATTACATTTTATCATATTAATTTACAAAGACGAATGATTCACTGTATGCACATTGCGTGTTTAAATAACAATGTCTTCTTATGGAAAATATTCAATTCTAATGTAATTATAATGATTTGTACGAAATGTATGTCTAATACAATTTTCATCGATTCGTTTTCTCATTAATCAACTTCTTTGGTTACTCACCGATCGATGCGCAACAGTGGAGTTATCAGCTACGTCGCTACGTTGATTCTATAACACATATGGTAAACATAAGATTTAAAATAAAGTAATGCTAAAAATAATAATTAATGTTTCAAAAAATAATTTCTATGATAGCATACAATTTTTTTATTCCTCTCTGTCATATCATATCTGTCAATCAAATATTTTTAAATATGTTAGGCATACATTTATCAAAAGAGATTTTTATAAGAATAAAATGTTTTAAAATTTCAAATTACATTTAGGCTTCTCTCTGAATATTATTTTTAAATGAAAAACATAAGAACAACTTTTTAGAAAGGAATTCTTATTTATGCAAGTAAGCAATAATGCTTACTTACCACAATGATGCTTCATCGATAACTGATGTTTGTTTTCCTCTTCATGGATTGTCAAGCCTCCTCCATTTCCTCACAGATTGTCAGAATTCCTTCTCAAGCACATGCATTACTATGCACAACGGCGCAGATGTAAACATATAACATGATCTGTATACATACAAATATACTCGAATAAAAATAACTAAAAGAAATATATATCGTGTAAAAAATAATTTTCGCACGTAAGTATATATATTATTCGATTTTTTAACAAATATTTAATGAAAGAATAATATCTTAATAAAAATGTCCTTTTCGTATAAAATTTGATAAAATCTAATTCCGATATAATTTAAATTTATTACAATATAACTCTTTATTTGAAAAAATTTTATATATATATTTATT
>NW_017259353.1:908600-910405 GCF_001594045.1 Atta colombica
TAACAAAAAATGTTAGGCATCTTATTTATCAATATTTAAAGTTTTAATTAAAAATTAATTTAAATATAATAAGTTTAATTAAATAAGTTTAATATAATAATGATTTTACACGTAATATAATTTTATGCTATACATGCGTACATTTCGTTATCAAATTTAGTTCAATTATACGATTTGAAAGCTATATTCATGGTCTCTGAGCTAAACTGAAGTTACAAAATTAATATCAACATACTTCTCAAAATTACGTAATGAGTACACACTCGCAAAACTGTTCTGCCTGCAGAACTAAGATGTAACTTTTACGTGACAATGTAATAAACACTAATGATTTGTGGCCATGTTGTAACGTTTAAGTCATGTTGTAAGACTAAGGCCCGGTTGCACCAACGTTTGTAAGACTAAGGCCCGGTTGCACCAACGTTACTTTGATTTTAATTGAGGCTTAAAACGCTTTCTGTCTCTGTCTCTTTTTGGATTTAAAACGAGAAGTTTTAAATCTCGCTTAAAGTCAAAGTGATATTGGTGCAACTGGGTCTTAAAAAAAAATTTTGACGTTCGTCCTTAGAATGTAGCATAAATTATACATATCGTGGCTCTTCATCTATTTCACATTCGCCTCCTTTCTTCTATTAGCGTACGCGATAAAAGTTATTGCAAGATTAATATACCTAGCAAAGCTGGCATTATTTGACGATTAAAGATATCATTTGACGTCAAATAACTTCAGCTTGTTAACTGGGAAATTTTACTTACCAATTAAATGATTCGCGATGTCAATTCGTTCCGGGCCGATCTATTTTGTGTCTGTCACGTTCTGCAAATGGAATGTAAATTCAGTAAAGTTGGTAGAGGGATTTCGTCTTTCGCGCGGTCAACTTCACGCAGTTCACACGCCAAAAGCAATGCGTGCGTGGCGCGACGTGACTACTGCATACGTCCGGCTCTTATCATTCCATTCGCGAAACACCGAACAAGGCACAGTGCTATACACACTGCTACAGGCAATGTATTGTAGTAAAGGCAAACGCCGAGCCCACCTTCATCGCAGTAGAAACAGTCGCAACGCTAACCGCCAACGGGCATTGCGGTGTATCCGCAGCCGTTACGGCCGACCTACACTCGTTTCCTGGAATAATATCTACTGCCTTTGTTGCATGATGCGTGAGTAGTATTTCGCGAAACGATCGTTCTGGGAGTCGTTGCATTCCAAATTTTTCAATTTAAACTCACGACCAAAATCATCACGTAAAGCTATCCTTTATTTATTTGGTATTAATTTGATTTAACAATCATTTTTTATTGAGTAAATGGTTTATCTGCGCAAGTAAATATTTAATGCATTATTCAAATAAATACTTTTTTAAATGTTAGAATAATATTGGGTTGTCCGGAAAGTTCGTGCCGATGTTGAAAGAAAACGCAGAAGATTTAAATTTTAGTATACATTTATTAAATTATATAGGTTAGTCGGCACGAACTTTCCGGATAACCCAATATATTAACTTTTTATTGTGTAAAATGTTGTCTAAAAGTATTCAGAAATGAAAACGTTTTGATTAACATAGAGTTTTTATTAATTAAAAAATCAATAATAAGAAAAATAAGATAGCAATTTTATATGTTAAATTAATGATGTTCCAACGTAAGCGATCAAGTCAAAACTAGATTAATCTAATACTAATCTAATAATTTAACATATTAAATCATAAATTCTGATTTATATTTGATACTATGCAAATTAATGAGTTTATTCTCGATTTTTTTTTGCTGACGTATAATTATAATATATATATTATACATTA
>NW_017259353.1:910502-918899 GCF_001594045.1 Atta colombica
TTATACATTAATAAAAAGTAACTACACAAGGATATATAATTATTAATAATTAAAAATAATAATATACCTATATATAATGGTACTTATTTTTATAAATGACATATTTATGTTGGTATATAATGAATCTGTTTTTTGTTTCTGTACTAGACTCTGTATTAAAGCTCTCTTTCTCGTTAAATATCAAATATATATCTATTAGTTTCACTTTAAATTCCAAAAGTGTATAGTTATAGTTCTATTTATAGAAAACAAACTTATTATTATAAACAAATAATCATTGCACACAAATGTATCATTATATTAATACAATTTGAAATAATATTACGCATATAGCCATGTTGGTTGAACTTTAATACATTTATATTTTTCTCTTATAATGATTTAATAAGATTAGAGAAATATTCATTATAGTAAATCAAGATACATGATTCTATGGTCGGTACGGAATATTATGATCAAACGAATTCGAAAGCAATGAGGCTATTGAAGCTCGCTATACAAATAGAGGTGTCAGAGGCGTACCTCGAAGGACCGGTGCATCTCTTTGGTCCATTTGCAGTTACAATCGATGGCGCTTTCCCACGAGACACTTCGTTAACTCCATGCGTATACGCGAGCGATCATACTCGGCCTCGAATTGCATAATGTAATCTCTTACCTATACATGGTGCATATACACGAGGACGTACCATCACAGACATTCCGCTGTACCATCACAGACAATTTATCGAAGCTCGATCGCTATTGGCTCGTTACAATTTTTGCACGGAAAATCGGGGTTTGAAGGTAGACGTAACCCTATAATATTGGACTTTGTTACAAGCGAATGACATTCATTGAAATATCGTATAAATTCTGCCATATACTTTTAATATATCAGCAAAATGTTTAATTGTATATTTTATTGTAGTGCCGATGTATATATTAAAAATAGAAAGCGATTATGTAGTTTAATGTTGAATACAAAGAATTATCATTGATATTCTACTTTCCGTGTTTTATTTAAACTTTGATCTTTTATAATACTAATAACTAAATTATTACAAAAACCTCGCATTTGAAATTTGACCTCAGCTTCCTTTCAAATTTTAATGAGTTAAAGTTTAACATTAAAAAAAGTTTAGAAAATCAGATTGTTTTTGTATATTATTATTATTATTAAAATTATACTAGAATAGTATGTAGTAAATGGTGAGGAAAGAGATTTTTCTTTTCTTCTTGCACTTTTTTTTATTCGTGGTCCATTTCCTCTTCGGTCCGTCATCCGGAGTTTGCGCGACTAAGATATCCGGTTTGTGAATTATTCAGTATCCTAATGGAGGAATAATGCCTCACAACGCCTATGGCCGAAGCGTTCGGACGATTAGAATCCATTTTCCTGTGTCGGCCCTCATAGAGATTTCGTTACTCAAGGGACCTTTATCCCTTCCACATCTCACTTAATCGATCCTTCGATTTCTGGCGTCCGGAGAGTATGTCTTAATCTCTCCTCATCTCGATGAATTGATCTTTAAAAATATGAGGATAAACCTTTCATTACTTTCCAACGTTATTGGGATAAATTGTGTTCTCGCTTTTTCAAATTAGGCAATCTATATTTAGCATCTTACAGAGCCAATCGATTTAAAAGTATAATTAAATTAACATTTTATCAGTTTCCAGTTTTCAACACATATTTGACATAATGCAATTTCATAAGAATTTCACGTGCGGGCAGTAAAAGAAATATAATTATTCAATATTTTCTATAAAAATAGAAAAATTTAATTTAATATTGTATTAATTCTATTTTAAAATATATTTAATTAAAGTATAATTTATCTTAAAGATATTTTGTATATACTTTGTATGTATTTTTAGTCAATGAATAGATTAAAAATAATTGCAATGTACTGAAAGTACCGAGTTTTATGTTATCAGGGATCAGATAGCGGATGAATTGCTGGTTATATAAATCATGTCGGGCTTCTCTTAATCCTCTGAAAAGGAGTCTCCTATCGCTGCATCTTTTATATACATATAACGTCACTCTTTATACTTTTCTTTCGCCTTCCATCTCATTTTCCTTCTCAATCTCATCTGAGTCGTTCCGATCTCGGCGTACCGAAGTCTTTCAATCCCCTTTTCGTCAATTATTCACAGCCATCTCGTCTCCTTTTTAGCTCCGATTATCCTCGGGATCTCGTTATATTTTCTATACCGTAATCTCTTTTCTGACATTGACACGACGAACAATCTTTACTTTAGCTTTTATTTGTATAGCTTTTATCCAAGTTGAATTACTGCATTCTGTTTCGTCCAGTTCAAAGTGCTAAGTTTTATATATGTGTCTCCCAGCACATCAATATATTATTTTAGAAGTATAAATATCCTCCCAGTACATCAATATATTATTTTAGAAATATAAATAATATCCATTATATATATATTTTTATTATATATATATACACTTAAATTTAGATTAAACATTTTTATCTTAAATTTTTTATTCTTATTTGTCTCACATTGATAATTATATGTTTTAACTTTACGTTTTAACCTTACCAGACCTACAATCGTCATTCGCCGGTAATTCACATCAATGCGGTGAGGTAAAATTGGCGGTGCATTTTCGCCCCGGCAATCATCGACGTTTGCTCGCACAGAGGCATGCCCATTAAGCACCGTTGCGCTGTTCCGTTCCGACACGAATGAAATTTTTTTTTAACTTCACCGCGATTTCTCTCGGACAATACGAGCGGATAGAACCCGGCGCTGTGATACGCTTGCTCGAAATTGCCCGTCGTAAATCATCTCTCGCGTTTCGTGCTTTCCATTCGCTTTTGCGCTCGTTTTCCTTCGTGCTCGACGAAGATGAGAGCATGCTTCTCTTCTAAAACTCTCTAGCTTTTAAGAACTATTACAAAGACGTACTGTGGTTTTATGACGATGGGAGTAATAGTGCACTTTGACGCGACAAACAGTTTTATATTAAATTTAACACTTCTGCATTTAATTAGAAATCTTTCTATCGGAGAAAAAGTAGTGCAAACACATTAAAAAGCGCTGCATCTTTTTAATTAGTTAATTATTTATCTTTTTATTTTTTATGTTTAATTATTTCTGTATCTTTCTTATATTTGCCTAAATAGTTAGTATATTTTATGTGTAAATTAACGAGTTAATTTACAATATCAATTATTTTTTCATCAAATCTTGATCATTTTTAGGATCGCATTCTGTTACTATAGTGAGTTAGGTTTGAGTTAAGTTTAATCGGACTCGATTCTCTATATATGCATTGTATTTGGGAAAAAGTTCGTGGCGTTTTTTTAATGCTATCTAACGGGAAAAACGCCATGAACTTTTTCCCATACTTAATATATAAAATAGTTATTATTTGTTATTATTATCCAAAGTATGTAACTGCGTTTTATTATCGTTAATAATAGAAAAAATGAAATATAACGTCATTAACTATTTGTTAAAGTAGATGAAAAGTTAGATGAAAAACATTTTTTAAAAATTAAATATAAATGTAATACACTTTTATTTGTGTCATGACACTTTACGTTCGAGTTTTAAGAGCAAGCATTTTATAGATTCATGATGAATCAAAGAAGATTTATTGCTTAATACAATTATTATTTTATTAATCGTATTAAGATTTAGTACAAAAAATTACAAGATAAGTCACAGAATGGAGATTTCTTGAATCTATAATTATGAAAAATCCATCATTTCATCTAGTAACAACTGCGTTAGAAATTGCGGTGCTTATGTTTGCATTGTAGATTTTGTTGGTTATTTATTTACTTTGCACATCCTGTTTGAGAACCTTTTTGCTAGCATCCTGGATTTATTCATGAGAAAATATTTAGATGTAAATACTAAATTGATACCGCGCTTTCCTATATTTTTAGATAGAAAAGCGTGGATTTGTAGAAAGTGCGCGAGCAAATATTAAATTATTGCGGCGATTGTAAAATATTTCACCATTGTGCAAAATGTCTTTTGTGTGGAAAGCTTTCGCGAACAGCATGCTCGTTATTCCACTACATTGCGTCCAATACTGACCTATACTACTCGAGGAGCACTATGCGGTTGTGCTTGGGTGGAACGGAATGTGCAATGAATTAGTCATTAGCAGATCCTTTGCTTTGCTTCGCGTACATGTTATATATATTATTTTATGAAAAGGATATTTAATAATTCTTTAATAATGAATTTTTGTGTTACTTCGATAATTATTCTTTTGCATATAAAATTTTAAACATAATAAAATATTGATTTGAATGAAATAATACAGGAATGTATGATTTCGTAGTTTGAAAAATACGAGTAGTTTTCCGTGGTTTTTTTATCCATTGAATCGAATCTACAAATTAGAATGGTCTGTCAAGTTTACGAGAACAATGGAGTTAAAGCGCCGCAAAAACATGTTTTTAAAACGTGTGTTTTAAACTTGATGTGAAAGAGCATTCTAACTTCGGATTTAGCTCAAAAAGAATTATGGCAAACTACTCTTCTTTTCCAAATTGCAGAAAAAAAATAAATTTTGCATACATATATGATTTGTACATAGATATATATGTATGTATATTCAATTATATATGCATGTAATGTATGCTATACATAAAACCAGGATTGGGAAAGTTACTTTATAAAAGCAATCGTTACCGATTTTTTCCTGAAAAATAACTTATTCCTATTATTCGTTATTGATTTAAGTAATTTGTTACTATTACCTAAAAATTAACGTTAATTTACAATATCAATTATTTTTTCATCAAATCTTGATCATTTTTAGGATCATATTCTGTTACTATAGTGAGTTAGGTTTGAGTTAAATTTAATCGAACTCGGTTCTCTATATATGCATTGTATTTGGGAAAAAGTTCGTGGCGTTTTTTTAATGCCATCTAACGGGAAAAACGCCATGAACTTTTTCCCATATCTAATATATAAAATAGTATTTGTTATTATTATCCAAAGTATGTAACTGCGTTTTATTATCGTTAATAATAGAAAAAATGAAATATAATATCATTAACTATTTGTTAAAAAGTAACTGTAACAGTAATGATGTCATAAATGCGTTCTCTACCCTGCATAAAATTATACACATATACACAAATTTATATGTAATTTATATGTAGCTTTATAAGGATATAATAACCTTTTCCTCTTATGATTATTTCTATTTTTAATTCCATGCTACAAAATACCGCAACATTCGTGCTCGCGCGTACAAAATTCCTAAATAAACTAATTTCCGTCAAAACATTGTAACATAAATAATTCTACTGCAGAAAGTCAGTGTTTTATGACTTGACTGCAGGGATTCAATGCTCCGGCAGATAACGTACTGTCGCTGGAGGAATCCAGCGCTAGCTAGAATCCATGTCGCTAGCGGCTCCATTTCCATTGCAAATCTTTATTGCCTCGACGTGGCTATGGGTCAGTTTTATCAGTACAAAGTCATTTGTTTCCTTACTAGTATCGCTTCATGAAAATAAGACTCGATTACTCATCCTTTGGCGTTGCAATCGATTCGTTCTCCTCGTTTATATATCTGTATTTCACTGTCTTATTTCTATCTTGCTAACATTTCATGTTTACACAGTTAATGATCATTTTCATATGGTAATATGTTTGAAACTGCGAGTCTCACTGTGAATACAAATTATTGCAGAATAACAGAGCTTACAATGAATTCAAAATTATAAAAAAAACTTTAAATCTTGTGTGCATCTTAAAGTTAGCAATAAATTTATATTTTATATTACGTATAGAAAGTTTTAGAAATATTTTTATAAGCAAAAAATATTAAAATTTTTCAACTAGTATACCGCGACAAAGCCTCCAAATGAATCGCGAATATTTTAAAGAAGATAAAAAGAAACAAAAAAAATTTAGAATTACAAAAAGGGAATAAAGCGCGAAGTAAAAAATATTATATTTTAAAAGTTGTGAAAGTTATTTAAAATATTTTGTTTTATTTTATATATTCTCATTTTAATCAAAACGATATCATCATTGTAATAAAATTATTTTTAAAATAATCAAATAAAAAATAAAACTTTTGAACATTTAACTTTTTTCTGAATGATGTCTTGTTGGTTATAACTTGATAAAAGACTCATGCTCTGTTGAAGCATGTATGCATCTGATAATGTACTTCAAATTTGGCTCATTATTTAAAATGAATTGAAAAAGATTAAAAATGCTATAAATATAAGTTAAAAGCCACATTTTATATTATTTCAAGCGTTTGAATTTACGCATTTCCTAACATTTTGAAACGGGAAATTGTGTAAAATTTTAAAAGCGACGATATGTTTATTCGCACCATTTGAACGTCAAATAACTCGCAGGGAGAATGTCAAGCCATAAACAATTGATTTTACTGCGAAGTCACCCGATGAGAACCGTACCGAACGCAATATCCAAGAAGCAATATCCCCGATGCTCATGTCGTTGCTGATTCGCTGCATATCCTACATACGCGAGAAAATCATACGCTGCACCAGCGGTTGAAGAGCCATCACGGCGCCACACCCGTCAATGTGTATGGAAAAAAAGTTATTGGACTTCGCATGTGTGTCCCGCTATACATTTCCCGCGAGTGTCCGTGACTAAAAGGAGAATGAAAGCATTATCCTCCTCTCGCTCCGATCCTTCTATTTCGCCGTATTATCCTGCGAATGACGAAGCATCTAAAAATTGCATATGTAAAATACAAAGGTGTTATTTTATTCAATTATTTCAAGCTTTCGCTTTATTGTAACATTAATTGAATTTCGATTCTGCAATATTGAGTACCTAAAAGATTCCAGTTTTCTGAGAAGATTTTTCTGGGGCATATGATATAGAGTCTTTATACATTTTTTAAAAGGTTAACACATTTTTTTAAAGGTTAACAAACAACAATGAATAACAAAAGATGAATAAAAAAGATCCAAATTTTTCATATATTTAAATTCTTAAAAATACATGCGTTTCGACTTATATGTCAGGTTATCCTCAGTGTATACATTTAGAGAAAATTAAACGCAATTTAATAAAATTCATTAAACAGTTAAATATAATTTCTGCAAATTATAGTTATTACACATAGTGATGGACGTATTTTTTCATATCTAGTTTTCCAACAATGTAATGCTATCAGTCTTGTAATCTTCATAGTTAAATTATACTATTATATTGGTCGCAATTTGTCCATAATGATAATAAATTAGTCGAATATGTAAAGTCATTCGGTAAACATTTTTTCTTACAAGCACACATTCTGTTATAAAATTAATACCACCGATTATAAAAATTAAAATAACAATAATTAAAAATTATTAATATACATAATACTTATTTGATTGAATTATATTAAAGTATGTGTAATAAAATTAATTTACATATACCTCAATGTGAAAGTTTATCCAGAATATAATCCAATGATTGAAACAGTGAATATAATTAATTCAACAGAGACAAATGCGAATAGAGTTAAGAAAATTAAAACCAGTTCTATTAGAAATTATTTGTGTTATATTGTGGCGTGTGAGCGACTTTCTGATGCTTAATAATATCTTGTTGAGAGAAGAGATGAGAGTGGAAGAGGAATAAAGATAAAAAGGGAATACTGGAAGTGAGAAAGGAAGAAAAAAGATTAAGAAGAAAGAGGAAGTTGCAAAATATGTAGATAAGAATTAGATAATGATTCAGTGTCGTTTTGTTTGTTCAATCCCAATTTTTGTCTTTTGATATAAACCATTTCGGAGATTAATCTTTTATTATATGATGGTTCTTTGTTTAAGATCTTTACATTTTTCTAATTATATTTGTGGTTAATACGATGATTAGTAATCATCGATGGAGTCTTTTTATTAATGTCCGAAATGTATTCAAAGATTAATTCTAGTAAAGTAAGTTATAAAGATGGGATGAGAGAGAAGAAAGAGAACTTGAAGATACAAGATTTTTGGCTTAAGACTTTCGACAATCCTGCCGGCTTCGCCTTATCCTCGTTCAGATCAGGATTATTTTACCGACCAGGTATTAGCCAAAGAAATGCGGCGAAACTTTTGCATCTAGCCAGTAGCATTTAGTTTTAAGTTTTCGCACCTGTGAAGCTCTTCCATAAGAGGAAGCCGCGATGCGCTTGACGGTTACTTTGAAACTTCCGGAAGTTCTCGATTAGTCTATGGTATGATGCATACGAAACTATTTGCCCAGATATTGAAAGTGAACCTTTATAAAGAAGAATAACCTTTCTGAGTTGGTTATGGATATTAATAATATGTGCTCGTCAATAGTTTACTAATGAAAACATGTATGTATGTATTTCTTTTTCTGACATTATCTTTTTTGATTCTGGAGTTATGCATTTTGAAAATCATATATATATATATATATATATAT
>NW_017259353.1:919083-932784 GCF_001594045.1 Atta colombica
TAATATTATTATATTAATATTATAAATCAATTGAAGATTTTATATGTGTATTGCAACGTATTACTTACATTTTACATACATATATTTGTGCAATAAAAATTTAACGCTTGATAATAAGATATTACAACTTTTATTACCTTTTTAGTTTCAAGATTCTGTGTAATAAGACATCAATAAGATTTTCTGGCGAAGAGATAGTCGAAGGAGTAGATCGAAATAGATCATGAAAACGGGAGCGGTGGGTATGTATCAGGGTGGGCTGATATTAATGTTACGAAACTGCGGCTACACTTTGCAGACAGCACGTAGGTCCACGAAGCCACAATAAGCCATTGTGGATCAGCAAAATAGTTTCCGATATCGACCGATAAATTCAAATGTGCTCTCGAGCAGCCATTGAAGCGCCACGCCCGCGGCACGTGCGTCGACAGAAAATCGTTAAGGATGCGGAATAGCGGTGGCAAAAAGGTCCTGAAGGGGTTATAGCAGAAAAGAATAGTCAGAATCGAACATTAACGACAGGTGTTATTATTGTCGGCTTGCTCGTAAAGCAAACGGCGCATTATGTTTCACACTGATACTCACGTATTTTGTAAAAATTGTTAAGGAAATACATAGGTATATCAACATGTATTCGATATATACTTTGTAGGCATTTTTTATTGCATTATAAAGAAAGCTTAACTTATAATTTATATTTATAAAAATTTTTGACATTTAACTCTATATAGAACGTTATTGCTTTCGAGTTATACAGTATTATTATTGATATGATATAAATTTTATATACAAGGAAATAGGCCACTCTTAACTTAATTAATGTAATATAAGTTTCATACATTTTACATTTTTATTAATTTAAAAAGGAAAAAGAAGTAAGCACACATTAAATTCAATTTTAAAATATATATGATATGGAATCCAATTGTGTGCGTGCGTGCGTGTGTGCGTGCACGCGCGCGCGCGTGTGTATGTGTGTGTGTGTGTGTGTGTGTGTGTGTGTGTATGTTTGTCTCTTTATAATAATTAGATGAGAATAAATCAAACAAGAGGAATAAATCTGTTTTCAGCCAAAGCAAATCTTAGAGAGTTATTCTGTAACTCTTAATGATTAACCATAGCGTTACAGTCGTTAAGAGTCATAGAATAGACTTTTAAATGCTTAAATATTTCACAGAATAAATTTGTATACATATCCAATTCTACAAATTGCGCGCCGAAATCTTTTTCGATCTTGAAACGCAGTTATGGAACTAGAATAGTAATCACATATTAAATTGATAAGTAATTTAATAATTTTTAATACTAATTAGTCTTAATCCCGGCATATCTGAAGCAATATTTTTCGTAATAAATTAAATTATTTACAGTTCTTAAGATACTTACAGTTCTTAAAATTAATATCAAATTATTAATATTTTTCTAATATGCTTTGCTAATATCAACGATTATTAAATTGCTTATCAATTTAATATATTATTTTAGTTTAGTTTTATTCATAATTACATTTTAAGATCGAAAAAGATTTTTGCTCAGTTTGAAGAATTAGATATGTATGTAAATTCTCTTTGAAATATTTGAGCACTAAGATCCACTTTGACTAAAATAGGTTTATTTTTTAAATCTCGTCATTACACTTAAATAAAATATATAATAAAAAATTAGTTAGAAATTTAAATAAGTTCCTAAACAATAACAAAGTCCAAAATCAAAATATAAAACGTTTAAAGACATCTAAAAGATTTGCAAAAATGTTTTTAAGGCCAGTATTCATAGTCTGTTCTTATTACAAGCCCGTCTTAAGTAATATCTTAAGACGTTAATACAGCTCTGTAGTCGGTATTCATAATCGAGTCTCATATTTAAAACTATCTTAAGTATAATCTTAACATGTCATGAATTAATCAGAGCATATTAGCATCTAAGCTATTACTTAAGACGATCTTAAAATAAAAACTGATTATGAACCGACCTATAATTCAAGTTTATGACATCTTAAGACTGTATTTAAGACGATCTTGAATATAAGATCTGAATATCAGATTTGACAGAAGATCTTGAATATAAGACTATGAATATCAGTCTAAAGTATCTTTAAACATCTTTAAAAAGTCTTATGTCTCGTTTTGAATATTCATCTTGTCTGGATTATCACGTTATAATTTTGATTACTAAAAGAGATTCAAGTGATATATAAACGACAGAATTTTTAAAAATTTGTCTTCATTTTTAGCATAGCAGATTGGATTTTTTAAGGCATTGAGGCATAGTTTAGCGCTCAATGTGCTACTTATGCGAAAAATTTGTACTTATCAATAGCACTCTAGAGTTACTTGAAAATACATGTAACTGTTATCAAGAATACAACATGGACTCTAAAGAAACTATTTATTAGAAAAGAATAAGTATATATGTACGTAAATATATTTAATCCTTTTTATAGCTGACGGTGAGTCTATGGAATCCATTCAATTACATATTCTTTATATTACAATTGCAAATTTGAATTAATGTTATTAAAATAAATTTAATATTTATTTTTTTATACGAGTTATGTCATTTTGATTTTTTATTAATTAATGTCTTGTAGTCAATATAAATTAAATAAGTTTCACAATATATTTCTGACAGTGTCAGAAATATATTGTGAATTTTGACATGTTAGCTTTAAAGAATTAAATTTGTGCTCTATTTTTAAAGAGGAAGAGAGAGAGAGAGAGAGAGAGAGAGAGAGAGAGAGAGAGAGAGACAGAGACTAAGAATAAAACTAACATAAAAGATAAAGAAGTCAATTATCAGTACGCAAGTAAAATATATTTATTTACATAAATTTAATTAAAAACCGTAAATGTTTCGATCGATCTTTATCAGTGCAGTACCACAAAAAGAAAGATAACAAAAATCAATCATAATCATGATAAACAATTGTTTTTAACAAATGAGTGTCAAAAAACCAAATAAACACAAATTCAATCGGAAGAGAATAGAATTAACAAATAAATATGTGCTATTCATGTTGTATAGCGTATATTTATTTGTAATCGGGTGTCACAAATGTCACAATGCAAGTTACAGATAGCAATGAAGATGATAAGAGCAAATCAATCAGAATATCAATCAGAATATCAATCAGCAAGTAAGAAACATGTTAAATTTTAAGTCAAAATAAACTACAATAAAAATAGGAAGAATAATTAGAAAATTAAAATTAAAAATTGGGCATTATTACAAATATAATAGACTAATAATAGAAATGTTTGTGTTTTTTAATTAATTTATATAAACAAATATATTTTACTTGTACACTGATAACAACATTGGCTCTCATTGATTTTTTTTAACTTTTGTTAGATTTATTTTTATTTTATTACCATTATATTATACAACTTCTAGAAAAGAGATAATATCTGACATACTGTTCATATATCTATTGTATTTTAACTTTAATTTAATTTTATGCATTAATATATTAATAATATTATAAATATCTTTCGATGAGAGATTTAACTGCGTATAAGTCTTTAGTACATTCAGATGTCGAGGATTATTCTCAGATACTCGATTATTTTCAAGTTCGCGGATTTTCAAGCATTATTCAACGGCAAGTGTACAGTTCGGTAAAATCGATTACGTTGCTTCGTGATCAAATTGTGAAGGGAAGAAGCTGGGTACTTTAGCCGCCGATCAGATGAGAAGAGGTCGATCCTAACTGAGGAAGTAGGTTCGATTCCGATTTCGACTTTGAAGCATCCTCGATAGATTCGGATCAAACTGAACGACCGAGTTTCTGTCGCGTTGAGAGCGAACGTTGCTCTTTTCGTACATCGTATGTGCCATATATATGCAACAGGGAGAATCGAGACGGGGATGCACAGACGGGGATGTAAGCTCGAAGAGTAAATCCATCGGCCAGGCTTAGTTATGTAAAGTCCTTGAGGCGACATGGTCGGTTTTCGCACCTGCGATTTCGAAATCCGTGAAAAAGAGAGACGTGCAGAATGTCGAGACGAATAAGTTTGAACCGCAGCTGTGCATAACTCTGATCTGTATAACTCTGATCAGAATTTGACTTGAAATTGCATATCTGAATTTTTGTAGAAATCTTTAAAAAACGTTTCATGCAATAATTAAATGTATTCTGTTGATTTTTATCTTATGCAAAATATGATATCCTTTAAGTAGAAATTATGTAATTTCTTTCTTAAGGCGGAAATATAAAAAATGAAACCTTTTATCATTGAATGGAGAAATTTTTTCACTTTTGATATTTCCACCTTAAGAAAAAAGTTAAATCGTTATCATGGTTGATTTTTATTAAAAATATATAACTTTTTGGAATTAATTTCCCAGAAGTTTCGAGATCAGCGCAAAGTTGTCTTACCAGCGACTGTAGACGTTGACTGTCGACTGATGTCGTTGTTAATATATTTCTTGCTGTATGTACATGAAGTACGAAGTAACAGTATTTGCTTTCCTACGAGAGTCGCATTTCAACCAGTTTCCCCTTAATTTCTAATCTCTCAAAGGAGTAGTCCGTTAGATTAGTCCTTGCAGAATTCCCGTAGTAATAGTAATCACGAGATCCATTCCACTTTCAACATCCTCATTCCAACGTTCATAGAATAGAAGTCATTTTAATATCCTTTTGAAGAACAAGATTATCAAATTAATATTTTCTACAAAATTAATATTCTCCTCAAATTAGAAAAGTTAATATAGTTGTTAACGCTGTTAATGTATTATGTGCTTTAAAGTTATAAGTATTTATAGTATTGTACGGATACACATGTTTCTTATGTAACATTTTGAAGTCAATAGAAGAATTATTAAATTTATTATTTTGGCTAAAAATGTTGTGAGAATTTTAAAATGTTTTTGATATTATAAGAGGCAACAGATATTTACCAAAATTTCGTAGTTTTAACTTATCTAGATTTATGCATTGCTTCGCGTTGCACTTTCTCGAAACTTTCTCGATCTTCAAAGAGTTGTGACAGTTCAGTATTTGTATAGTTTGCAAGCTAGTGGTTACCGGAAGTTGAATTCCTTTAACCTTCTCGCTTCTACATTTGCAATTTGGTCTCTGTGTGTGCTTTATATTAGTTCTATCTAATTTAATATTTTCCTAACTTGTAAATGAATTAAACTGCTGTATTTAAAGAAATGCTGATTTTTGTCAAAAAAGTTATATATAGATTTTTTTTCTTATTTTTGACATACTTTCTGTCTTATTTATATAAATTAATAAATAGAATTTAAGTTGCTAAATTTTTATTTTTAATATTCTCTTTTTAAAGAAAATGATGAATTTTATGCGAAACTCTTAAAATTTGCTATTATTTCCAATTGCAACGATAAGTTGTCTGTGAAAAGAAATTATACTTAATTTCACACGAAGAAAAAGTTCTTTTCTAGACAGCAGTAATCAGTAGTTAGTCGCGTCTTGTACCATTTGTAAGAGAAACACCACTTTGATAACTCTCTTGAGGGATATAACGAAACGAATCCTCAGAACTTTCGATCATCAGACGCGGTCGCTTGATTACGAAGACGTTAAAAGAAAAAAGGTTACTTTTCTTTAGATCGAAGGTAACGAGCGTAGCAGCATTCTTGATGATTATTCGTGCGATCATTCGTACTCGGTACTTTTTGCAATAAAACAGGATTATTCGTTGATTTCTTCTCTTTCAAGATCTACACTGCTTGGCTATTTAATTAAGGAATTACAGACGCTTGTTCTGTCTTAAGAAAAGCGTTCATTTGTAATTCCGCGTTTTTGTCCGTCTTATCTCGTATTCCTTACCTACGTATTCCGTTCTTTATCCCTTTCATGATTCGCTAGCTAAGAAAAACATAAGCCGCGAGCAAGCACGGAACGAATTATGAATATTCATGCCTCAGATTATGAGAATTGGAAAAGTAAATTGGAATTTGAACATCAAATTATTCGTTCGTAACGCATTTGTTTAATATTCATTATTTATAATAATGCATTTTTTATATTTTTGATTTCTTTTTGTTTTCTTTCTTAATAATTTTACTCTTTAGGCAAATTTCAACATTTAGGAATTAATAAAAAGTAAAAATATTTTTAAACTTTTAGCTCTTTTGGGTTTTGAAATTGTCTTATTGCAATTATATGTATATGGCTTCATGGATCTTAAATTTATCTCTGATGTTCTTTATCTTTAAAATCGTGTTGTATCAGTAATTGAAGGATTCCCAAAGCTTATCCTTGATTCTTGGAAGTTCTCGGGGATACAAAGGTGCTATATCGCAGAGTTTGCTGGCTAAATCCATAGAAATTAGTGCTTGTACTCTTCCGGCATTATCGTCTCTTCCGGCAGATGTTTGTTTGCAGCCAACAGATTAACAACACAATGCAAGTTGCTGTTATTCGCAATTCTCCTATAGCTTGTTATCGTACGTGATTGTTTGGACTAAGAATTGATGGGACTAAGAAACCTTGCAACTCGTATATTATTATAGTAAATCTTATATTAAAGAAGCTACGCGGTTTGCGAGTTATCTCTTTGACTTGATATATTGTTTAACGCCAGCGTTTTGTGAACATTGCTTTCAAGTTCAATTCATCAGGGCAAGGAGCAACCTGATGGTTGCTTCTCGTACTAATTATCGGATTTCTTCTCGCCCTGATGAAGTAAACTATAATATTAACGAAATATTGCAGGCATTTAACAATGTATCAAGAACAGTGTAACATGAAGATAAACCGCATAACTTCTTTGAAGAAAGCATCCGTGGAAGCTTCAAAATTATCAAGTTTCACCACATTTTGATATATACGTATATTTTCTCAAAGAGAATTTTTAATAACGAGACAAAAAATATTCTTAACTTACTTAATCTTATCAAGATAAAAATAAATAAATATAATAAAAATAAATAAATATAATAATATAAATTTAATATTTATAACACGTATAAATTTAAGTTTATATATTTCTAGTTTGTTTAGAATATTAGTCTATAGTCTTTATCGATGTTATAACTTATAATGATGCGATAACATGCACATGGAGCAAATGGAGCACATGGAGCTTGAGTATTTTATTTTAGATTTAAGAAAGTTTCATTTAAGAGTAAAATATTTCTTTTTCAATATTAAATATGATGATCCTTTTATGATAGATCGAAAAGTAATATTGGATCTGGGAATCTTTTCTATGTGATTATAATTTTATAGTACTACTTATTAAAATTTTGTTTTAATACAATTTTAACTTAAGACGTAGTTTCTATGATGAGTCTTAAAACAAAAAAGGACGAGTATAGAATTTAATTAAATTTTTACTAAGAAATATTTGACTTTCAATTTGTCAGATCCCAAGAATTTGTAATAGTATTTATAGAGCAACGCCTGACTTCAGAAATATATTATGTTTTTGCATGGAGAATTAACATAGAAAAATCAACCGAAAAAAAGCTCGATTTTTTTCGGTTGTTTCGATTGTTGAAAACAATTATATATTACTCGCGAGTTTGCAATAATTGAAGACATCGAACAAAAAGAGATATCGAGTGAACGAGAAAGACAAAATGGACGTATAAAAAAACGAGCGAAAAAAATGAAAAAAGAAAATAGAAAAAAAAAGTATAGATGAAAAGCTTGTGAGAATCTCGCGATAGAACGCTTCTACAGTGCACTAAACTTTCGACGAAGTTTGTCGAGAAGAAGCTTGCAGCGACCGGATCTATGGAGCATTGTGGCTCTTTCAACTCTCTCCCACTCTTACATCCTTTCGCGCCGAGTGCATCAGTTATGTTGCGTTGTACCGCGACATGCAGCAATACCTGCAACATGCACAGAATTGTGGCACCTCGGTTGATCGGAAAATTTACCGCCATGTTAGAAATGGGCCATAACACAGTGAATATAATGTATTATTAAAATATTCCATTATGCCATAATTTTATATATATATATATAAAATTATGCATTAAATGCATAATACAATTATTATTATGTATTATATATACATATATCATATTAATAATATTAACAAATACACACATATTATTTTTAATTACAAATGTTATATATTTAATAATGTGAGAAAATATTATATTTTTGCAATATGCGATACTTGTAAAATCTGGGAAAAAATCTGGTTCTAAGATTCGTATAAAGAATATTTTTACAGACTATGTATTTTGAAATTCATAAGACTATTATTCTGCAATCGCGCGTGCAAAGTTTTGAGTTTCGCACTTCGGATAAAAGAATCTTATGCAAAAAATATTCCGTGCCGAAGTGCCGTTTCAGTTTCTTCTTCGCAATCCGCGACAAGTCTCCCGTCGACCTGTAGTTTTACAGTTCGTCCAGAAGTTCCATCGTTTCGCAAACTTCGCCAGGATGGATTGCTGGCGCGAGTTAGTGTGCGAGAAGTTCTGTATGACCGAGAGTGTAGCTTGTAAATTTCTTTTCACCGGGCGATATATCTTCCGCGATGCAATGTTAGCGAATGTTTCCGTCCGCAGGCGACCCAATAATTCTTATAGTACCTGCGTGCGTGGATATGGATTGATGTGATCCATCGTTCCATCACATTTCTTGTGACCTTTCAGTCACAAGTTAACTTCGTCAGCCATGACGAATATAATATAAATAATGTTACTCCTATAGTCATTTATTATTTTCAGCTCTTTCAGCTTTTTGCCATAAAACTATTTTGATATTTTGAGCTTTATAATATATGGCAATTATTTTTGTGGAAATAATTGATAACATTTAAAAATAATTATCTTTTTTTATTTATAAAAAGAAAAAGAAATAGGATTATTTTTTATTTTTCAATTTAATTATTTATATTAACTCGATTAATGCAATATTAAATATGTACAATGAAATAAATTTTTTGAGATGAGATTCACTTTTATTATTGCATATATTTTAAAAATATTTTAAAATTATATTTTTGAAAATTAAAAAAGGAAATGACTATTTATAACCCGTTGCACTCAGTATAATTTGTGATTGGATAATCACAAATTATACTGAGTGCAACGGGATATAAATTGCCTTCATACGCAAAACTCTTCCATTTTGCGTATCGAGCGAGAAAAATGTTGGCATAATTTGCTCATAAATATTGCTAGTCGTCTATATGGCGCATCATGCAATTTAGTGGCGAATTTGTATGACGCAGGTGCAGGAGCATTTATGCTAAGCGTATTTTATAAACGGTACATACAGATGCGAAGCTCTGATATTTTCTAAACGAGTTAATTACTTTATGTTTTTTCTATAACCATTAAGGTTTGTAAGAGCAAATGTAGAATTTTTTAGGTGTATGTATTTTGTAGATGTATGTATATACAGTAGAATTCAGCAAAATATTTCTCTCCAAACTGATATCTTGTTTTGCGGAAAATATTCTGTTTGATAAAAAATTATTTTGTTTTAGCAAGTAAATATGTCGAGTACAAAAAATATTATTTTTCACAATATTTTAAAACGAAATACGCGTAACAGTCCTGCAGTATGGTAAAATAATGTTGTATTGTTGCATTTTATCGTGCTAACATTTTAAAGGGAAAAAGGGAAAGAGGATTAAAAGCTGCATGATACACACTACTGGGATAAAATTACGTTGTTGCTATTCATTAGCGGTATAAAGAGCAAGTCGCAGAATATTCCGCGTTTACTCAGCTCACTATTCTCCAATGATCAGAAGCTACAATGTGTTTTCTCGCTTTGTCCGTATTCCCGTGCCTCGCGGGCTTAGCTTGTTTGTTGCGCTTTGTGCGCGTTTCTCGCTCGGCGACTTCCACCGTGTTCCCCGTTTTTATTTGCACGTTAATATTACATCTACTCTGCTATTCTGTAGCTCTTGTGTAACGCAGATATAACAGGGGAATACGTTGAGGAACGGATCGAAATTTCACGAACGAGGACCTCATAGAAACATGTATTTTCCATCGAAAATATTTGTATTCTCATCTAATACGATGGATTATTTTAACTGGTGTCCATGTATCGAAAAAATGTTAGATAACATAAAATGTGTGATTTTAATGCTTTAGGCTATGATAATACTGCAATAACGTGTTGAATTCCAATTTATTTTTTTCGATAATAGCAAAATATCACCACAAAAATGCGATCATTACCACAAAGCTTATGTTACAACATTCTAAATTCGGCATTTATTAATTTTAATTGTAAATTTGAATATTGAAAATGATCCAATAGAGGTTAAAACGTTTGTTATGTTTTTATAATTTCTATTATAATTTCTGTGTTTATTAATACATAGCATTGAACATTCAGCCGCATCCAGTTTGGCTCGCAGCTCCTTCTTTTGTATTTATTGAATTTTTAAAATTTTAGAGTATTTTATATAATTATTGATTCTAACATGATATATTTTTAATGTGAGAATTTTAATGTGAGGAAAGTATTTTGTTAAATATAAAAATTAAAGTAAAAAAAATAAGTAAAATAGTAAAGATAGTAGTCTTTTTTGTATTAAAGAAAAAAAACTCTTGATTTATTATCTGATTTATTATTGCTTTTATTATCTGCAAATTATATTTATAATTAGCAGATTGATTGTTATATTTGTTCAATAATGCTGTAAATTTTAAAGTAGTCATCAAGTTAAAGATTAATTGGGCTTTTACAATAAGCCGTTATTTAAGCTTTAAGTCTTGCCATAAAAATGAATCATAGTCGATTATTCTTCTCACTTCTCACTTGACTGTAACTGGTTAATTACACTTAAAGCTTAAGTAACGGTTTAATGAGTGAAATCTTATTCTAAAAATTATAATTAAATTTTAAAATATAATTAAATTTAAAAATTTTATATTATTATTTTAAAAAATATATTAAATTTTATATTCAAAACTGAAGAATATTAATACATGAACACATACATTATCGTAATTCAATAAAAGTCCAAGTTATATAAAATTGAAGATGTCTAGTACATTATCAATCGGAATAATCCAAAGTAGGAGTGTAGGATTAAAGAATCATTATAGAGTCCTTCAAATAAGAGTTAGAAAATTAATAAAGAACGTAGATCTCTATTTATTTTATTCTACTTTATGAAATATAATAAGCTAGATATCGAGAGAGAGAGAGAGAGAGAGAGAGAGAGAGAGAGAGAGATTGCATAAGATAAAATGAGAAAGCAATAGAATATTGTTTTATTCTACCCTCTGTTTGTTTCCTGTTATATATGGCGGATCAATAAAAAAAATCATCACTCGATATCCTGATTCCTGCTTGAGAAACTCTATCAATTACTGACACAACATTAGTTGCAACTACTGCTTGCATATGCAAAAATGTCAATAGCGAGTCTCGTTACTCGGTTTTCGCAAGAGCTATCTCGGGAACGGCGAGTAATAATTTCGTAATTACCAGGCCTGTTGCTCCCCAGAGAGAGCTCGACGTGGTCATGGCAAGTATGATTTTGCATTCACGCCGCAGATTCCCGTGGGTATCGTTGTTGCCAGTCGTAGCAGGACAGTAGGAAGAAGAAACTGCGGAAGTGGAGAAGTCCCCCTTGCATCTCTCGTGATGGCCTTTTTGGTTGCGAAAATGCCGGTGTTTTCCGCTCCGTCTATCATTGCGCCTTCGCTTTTCTTTCTCGCATTTGTTGCTCTTTGTGTCTACCAGAGTCGTTCTTCTAAAGTCCATTTTCATGATTCAATAATTCCTTTGTTTCTATGTTCATTATGACGTTACATAACGTATCTTTAGAATTCATATTTAATAAGTCTGATGGAAAATTATGATATAATTTCATCATCAGAAGAAGTATGTTGTATGTTTCTGACAATATAATTATTCAATATAAAATTGTTGAAGGAACAATTGTTGATAGTTACAAAATCATTGATTATTCCTTCTATAGGATATTTGAGAATGGAATCATGATTATTTAAGAAACTTCAATCGATCGACAGAAAATCAGCGAAGAATGAACTTAATAATTAATAGTCAAGAATAATGTACGCGCGCCTATGAGTATTAATTACATAAAACATGTTTTATAGAAGGCTCTTATTTTTTATTCAGTATATCCGATATTGCGAAGCGAGTGTTTCGTTTCCGTGGTAAATTTGATAAAAATTTCCAGCGCTTTAGTGGAGACAGTTTGTAATTTGATCGCGAACTAGATCCCACGTTTACCATCAGCAAACCCCGCCATTTAGCGCGAATAAATTTTCGCTTTTGTCTTTTTCGTAGTGTCTTGCTTAGCGTTATCCAAGCTCTCTCAACCCCTAAAAAATTATGCGCAATTTAAAAATCTGAGAATATATTCATTAAATTACTAACGTATAAGTGATAGTTATATTACAACAAAATGTAAGGCTGGACTCTTCATTTCCCAAATTATTTATAATGAAGTACGAATTCATTTATTTTTCATTGATATTTTATTATCTTTTAGTGTTTCAATTAACAATAGTTCACAATTGAACTACTATCAAATTTAACATACCTACTTGTATTTTTCGAAAAGTAAATATTGTCTGTTGATATGGATGTTAAGACATTTTATATCGTACGCGAAGTGATATGAGTATTGGGATTTATAAATAAATTAGTACTTGATTTATTTTTGGCATGAAGCCGCGAGATCGAGGGGAGTGACTCGAGAGAGGTCAGCAGGAGATCGGATGATTTATCGTTGTAATTAATTCGGCACCAGCCTGCCGCTGGCTTTCGCGCGTCACGCAAGAGATACAGAACGGAAGAAAAAGGGTCATGCTCAGGGATTATTAACGATGCTATGGATGAGCACGATTTTCAAATTTACGTCAGTTGCATTACTTCCGCTTCTCGTACACGCAAAATATAAAAATTACATTAGTCTTGAAAAGTGTTGGAAAAATTTCTCTTCCTTCCATCTATCTCTCTGCATAAACGCGTGTACGCTATGGAAACCCGTGTTTACTACAGTTTCTCTCCAAACTGTAATTACATTTGCAACTGAAAAAAGTGGTCATATTTTTATAACTTGAGTTTTTAAATTGCTAGTACTTTGCTACAACTGGAAGCTCGTAATATATCTAACCATCATACCTGTATAAAATAAAAAATGTTTGACTCTTTTGCAATGAAATTCGTAACGTTGTGGTATCGTTACGGTTATTATCAGATTTTCATAATTTTCTTGTATAATATTTTACATGTTACATTATAGTAATGTTTAAATAATACCGAAAATTGCATCACGCTTGTAGATTTGAAATATCACAGTTATAATATTGTTTTAAAATAACCAAAGTTGACTTTATGTATCAAAATTTTCTTTATACGAACTACTCTCGTAAATGTTTTAAATTACACAAAACGGACGATCGATCCAAGCTACATGATCGTACGTGGCCGATTAAGAGGGTCGGGGTTTTAAAAAGTTTGACGATAAACGTTCCGTGAGAGAGTGTAAAATTGTCGAGTATTCACGTTGAAAGATACTTGAAAGTGTTTTTGTCGCATTTTATATATTATTCTTGTCACACAATAGTATGTCACTATTTCATGATACAATCAGTGAATTCATTTTGATATAATACTAGCAATATTTTTTATTAAGTTCAATTCTCGTTTTGATTGCATTATATATTTTATTATATAATATATTTTAGTATATTATATGATAAAATATATAATACAATCAATTAGTATATTCATTTAGTATATAATATATTTTATTA
>NW_017259353.1:932884-956707 GCF_001594045.1 Atta colombica
AGAATTTGTAATAATGTTTTGAAATTGTCAATGCTCAAAATTTCATAGATTTTCAAATATATATTTTCTAATATTATTAAATCAAACTGATCTTCTTAATTTATACTTATCCATCACAAAACATCTATAATATTGAGAAACATATTATGCTTGAGGGATGATCGTATACAGTTAGACATAATAGCTATTAGTACAGTATGTCTTATTTTCCTAACAAGTAATATCTAACGAGAGGCTTTGTTCCATTAACTGTACTTGGTTGTCGCTAGTTGATCCTCCGTCATATACCTAGTCGTCGATTATTCTAACAAGCAACAATAATCGGCGTGACTTCTCCGTTCTCTCTGTTCGCATAAGATCTTCAAATTAATCTCGAGGAGAATTTAATTAGTTGGCGAACAATGGCACTGTGACGTGAGACAGAAATGCGGGGATGCGGAAACCGCGTCGATCAGTCATTCACAGACCGTCAGGTACCAACATCGATTACTCTTGCCGAGTGCACTTAATCCACGGCGTATATTGTTAAGCATTAATCGCGACAGCGGCGTTGCGCGGAATGCTACACGCTACACCGTTCAGTGATAATCGATAATCGTATCACTCCGCTAGCGCGCATGATGGATCATACTGAAAAATTCGATTATCGACTCCATTTTTTTGGTAACGACCAATCAGTCATCGGCCGGTGAATAATTCTCGTCTTTATGAAATATTTTGCGCGCCGGTCAATTTTTTCGCGAGCTTGGCATAGGCAGATTCGAATTTTTAAGATCGTGTTACTTTAATATACTTTGAAAATTTCGTTAAGTTTATAAACAAACTGACATTTTTAATCGTTAAAAAAATTATCTTACAATTAGTTATTTATTTTAAATATTTTCTGTTTGCTAGTGAAATATTTTTATATATTAATTGTATTCCAATTTTTTAAAATAACATTCTTTAGAAAATAAGAACAAATTTTAACAAAATACCGTTATAAGAATGGTTTCTATTCAACTATTAAAATTTTCATCGTCTAATGGTATTGTATCAACTAGTTACACCATGAATATTCCATGCCGTTTGAGAATTTCGTTTCTAATTTTCGGTAGTGCAGTTGAGCATTGGTCAGACGCGTATTCGTGTCCGAGCTCGTCCACTGGTCTGGTAGGTGCAATGCTCGACAAGCGAATCGATGGTTTTACAGCTCAGTCCCTTGCACTGCGATCATGCTATTCAATATCACCAAAGGTTCACTGCTCGACGAGTGAGCGCTGCTTTTATTGTACCCAGCGAATGTGGCCTCCTTCGTCGGTCGTCAATGTTCATTCGCTGCTATACGAGTCGAAACGAAAAGATATTTTCAACGTACCTATTACTTCAATGTTGGTTCGTTGCGTTTCTCTATTCGAATAATAGTAGAAAATTTGACATTTGACTGATTATGAATATTCAATGATGTGCTATTTTGCGACTTCGTTGTAATGTGAATTTATCGGAAAAGTTTGCTTAACAGAAGCAATTTACTAGCATGTAGATATTATAAAATTTGTATACATTTTGTTTTTTTCTTTTTCAAATATTTACAGTAAAAGAATTAATAGCAAAAAATGCCAGAAATTTTTTGCATAATATAATTTTTAAATCTATTTGATTATTCCATGTTTTTATGAAGAATTTCGCAAACATCGAGAATATTTTATTGAAATATATTTTCGTATTAAACATTCTGACGGATAAAAAAAAAATAAAATGAAATATTGAAGCTTGCATGGAGAAATGTATAATTATATTTTTTAGTACGAATTTTATAAAAATCTCTTACACTCATAGAATGTTACAGATTATTTTTGTTTACTTCATGTAAAACATAAGTTAGAATTTATGTGATTTTAATTATCAGTTATGTTTTGAATTAATATTCTCATATAATTTAATACAATTTAATTATCTATGTGTCTCAATTTAATATTAAATAAATCTAAATATAATGAAGTATATAATAATCAAATTTAACACAAATCAGAGGATCGATTATATTTGACGAAAACGAATTTTAATATTTAATAATATTAGTTCAGTCAAATGAAAAGGTAACAAGTGCTGCAGCAACTACCTCCGGCATAATACCAAATAGTCTGTTATGCATATTTGATGTTGGCTACATATATGATGTTACGTGTGCATAACATGCGTGTGACGTCACGTACCCTTGAATAGGAGGCATTGGTAACGAGTACCTACAATTAGTTGCTTTATCGTCTAATTAACTGGATGTCAAGTGGATAAATGGCGTTTTGACTGGAAAATTCGGCTAATGAAGAACGCGCAATAGTACATTTTCCAATTACTGAAGATACGATGCTGATCATTCATTTCGTCTTTTGTAACACAAATCTTCACTGTACACTGTACACACATCTATCTTACGATAAATGTTTATGTATAAAATGAAATAAATATTAATCAGCATAGTATTTTTATCAGTTAGAAATCAACTAGAAACTGTATTTGCAGCACGTTGCGTTCTTTATTCAGATGAATTTTTCTGTCGAAACGCTTTATCCTCTTAATTAGCAAATTGAACGATAAAACAGCTAACTGTGCTCATTACCAATGCCTCTTATTCAAGAATACGTTATACACACGTGATGTCATATGCACACGTAATATCACATATGTACCAACACCAAGTATGCATAATGGATTTTTTGATATGCTAGAGATAGTTCCTACAATACTCGTCACCTTTTCATTTGACCAAACTAATATTATTGTGAATTCTTATAATTTCTAGTTCAAACAACTGCGCAATCGATATTTTGAAGAATTGATTTTGAAGCAATACCAGAAACTAAAGTACATAATATCACAATTTAAAGTGACAAGCAATCTGATGCTAATAAAATTTTAATCAAATTTAGTTTTTGCCAAAGGAGTTAATGAAAATACAACATGGAACTGCGTGATATATATAAAACGTTTCAAGCTGTTTCTTGCAACTCTGCGAATTGATTTTATGTATGTCTTAAAGAGATTGATCGTTTTAATATATCTTAATATCGTTGTACATTGATTTAATCTGGCTATAAAAAATAAAAATATGCAATATTTCGAATTATAAAATACATATTTCACCTAACAGTACAATAAAGTAATTTTGTCTATTTTTCTATATTTATTATTAATAAATATATTAATATATATTATATTAAAAATAAATTAAACATACTTTTATGACAATTTATACACGATTCTATATATCAGTGTACACTGAGTGTATCTAACAGGTATCACTATTAACTTGTCGATATTATAGAATGTATTTTACGATGTAAAAAAATAATAATAGTTCCTAAAAATAGAAACCAAGTATAGAATGTTAAAAAAAGGCCGTTTTTTATCCACCAATGGACATGTAAAAAATATAGTGAATTTTATAGATTTTGATCCGCCAAACAGGAATGCTGTTAGTTTTCACTGAAAATGTGGGGAACATCGTCATTTTTTTCAGATTTAAATTATCATGTTATTTTTTATTTTATAGTATTGTGTGCGTGTGTGTGTGCGTGTGTGCGTGCGTGCGTGCGTGCGTGTGTGTGTGTGTGTGTGTGTAAAATATATATAATATTATATTTTAATATTTTCTATCGTTAAAAGCTTGATTTCGCAGAACAAGTTAAATATTTTTTTAATTTTTTTATAATGTAATGCATGTGTCTGGCATAGAAATGTTTCAATAGTGTGATTTTTAAAAATGTAACAAGTTAATGTAAATTGTTATCTGCAAGTACTAATTCAATTATCGGTGATTTCTAAATGCTGTCAAATCATTATTTATATTCGAAATTGGACATTTTTATCGCGAAATCTGGGAAATAGCAAGAAATGGACCTGGTTTTAATACAAGTTACAACGATACGATATTGTGAGTGTACGCCATGTATTTTTCTAGAAATACCTCGGAAACAATCGTTATTCCTTTCGTCTTTATCGCCGATGGCAATTACCTACATTGCTTTTATTGCTTTTATTCGCGCTAGATTCTCGTTGAAGATCCTCTTTAGCAATTGTAAAAAACCAATTAACTTTGCGTGATGAATGATTTCTTCTGCGACATTGGGTTTAAATCTGAAAATGTCGAATTGTTGCTTTTGATAAAAGAATTTTCTCTTAAAAATAATCATTCTCTCTCTCTCTCTCTCTCTCTCTCTCTCTCTCTCCCTCCTTCTCCCTCTCTCTCTCTCTCTCTCTCTCTCTCTCTCTCCTAATTTAATAATTAAGTAAGTTAAAATTAAAAAAAAAAAGATATAAATATACAAGGTGATCAAAAATTCGCTATTTAAAATACTCTAACAAAAAGATCTCGGAAAATTAAGTAAAAAAATTATTTGTAAATTTTTATTTGAAGAAACGATACTTTTTTAAATAATAAGGATTTAAATATGACAATTACAGATTATGTTTAAACGGCTGTTTATTCAAGTTGCACGTCCATTTTGAAACAAATTGATTTTAAATGCAAATGAAGAATCAACTTGTTTTAAAATGTGCAAACGAAACTCTATCGATTGGTATCATCTCAATGTCGTTTTTTAAAATTCGAGTCAAAAACGTATTTGTTGAAGTTATCCCCAACATTTATTTATTAATAATTTTTGAACTGAAGATATACAAACAAAAAATCGACTTGTTTTGGAGTGTGCAAACGGAAACCAATCGATTCATGCTATTTTGAACATAGTAATTGCGATTTGAATCTATTTATCTGAGTTCCTCAAACACACTTTAATTGTTAATATTTTTCTTACTAAAGATGTGCACACAAAAAATCAACTTGCTTCAGAATGTGTAAAAGAAACTCTATCAATTGAGACTATATAAATCTAATTTGCTCATTGGTTGCTATAGTTAAGGGACTAGTGTGAAATCAGCCTTTTTATAAATTATTTTAAATAACTTTTTTACCAGAAATAACAAACAAAAATTCAAAATGTGCATACAAGCAACATGTAAACGATGAATAATCGAATGGGCTATAGAAAATTAGCTTTTTCAGCAAATGTTGTATGGACATTTTACACGGGTCGCTCACTAATACTTATAGGTAACCATTGACCATCTAAATTAGCCATATTTAAACCATTAGAACTCAGAAAATATTGCTTAAAATAAAATTTACTAACTTTTTATTTTACTAGTAATTTTTTTTTGTTAAAGCCTTGTGAATCGCAAATTTTGGGACACCCCATATAATGAAATTTTTAATTGTGGTGAAATAATGCAATACAATGATATAATAAAACTTATAACAATAATTTTTAAATGAGGATCACTGAAAAATTATTTGCTTATTATTTTATAAAATAAATAGATCTGATATTGCCTATATATTACAAATAGTTTACAATTAAAATTTCTTTTGATTCTCGAATTAAAAAAAAATTGTATACAATGTTACTTCTTATGCCAATTTATGTCTTTTGTAGAATTTTTAGCGTACAAGTACTCCATGTTTTTGTGAGTCAGATAATGAAAGTAAAATACATTCGATTATCGTACCGGAAATGTGTTCAAAGTAAAAAAGAAACTCAGTAACGATCTCCGTTCGAAAATTCGAGGATTATTAGACCCTTTACAAAAGAAGAGGAAAATTACCGTGTTGAATGAGATTATATGCAAAAGGCACAAAAGACTCAAAATCAAAGGGTTACATATGAATTATATAATAAAAGTGTTAAGTTAAAAGGAAATGCTGTTTAATGAGAAGCATAATAATACTATTAGATAAAGTACATTTCGATAAATTTATCTGAGTATAGATTGTTTTATAAATTAATATACAAAAATTTAATTTTCAATTTGAACCAGTTATAAACAATTCATAATGCTTAAATAATTTAGATGAATTCAAAATATGTTACTTATCTACTTAAATTGAGTTTATATAATATATTGGGTGATATTGTAGTTGTGTACAATTAACTAGCACTTAGATAATTAAATCTTTACAAATAAGAATGATATCGACACATAAAAGAATTCAAAGATAGAATTATCGATTCAAGAGTTAGATTACCGTTCTTCACGAAAAACCACTCGACAAATCACCCACTCAAATGTAATGGTATTAGGTCACTTTAAAGTGCTCTTTTTTGCTTGAATCAGAGTAGCTTGTCGTGACTTTTCATAGCACTGATTCTTTCAAAAACTTTTCCATTTTTATTATTTCTGTAAAGTTGATTCGCTGCCATGAAAAAAAATCAGTGTGAACTTGTATAAACATTAAATAATTTTTCGTTTTTCGAGTAACGATTTAAGTATGTGACAATTTTTCACAAGATGGAAATGTATTTTATGTTATACTCATTTGTGCACATTATAAAATTTTATACTAAATGTATAGATTATAAAAAATATTCTTCAAAAATTGTTAGCTCTCTTTTTGATGATATATAGTATATTACTTTATTTTTATTTTTTATTTAGAACTATAGATTGCATACGTATTTTAATTTTTTACAAATCAATTTATGGCTAATAAATGAAATTTATTTGTAATTAATATTTAGAAAAGCATACATTAATTTAACAAAAATCATATTAGATCAAAATTTCTTGTTACGAGAATTTAATTTCTCTTTACATATGCCAGAATGTGGTTCATACTGGTGGAAAGAAATTTGGGATGCGGAAGTTTGAATTTATACGACGTTCTAGACTTTATGCTAGTTTCAGCCGCAATTTCCCAATTTTATGGAAATTCGTGCAACTCTTATATTGATGGAAACAAGGATGGAAGATATAGCAAGTCTACGATACATAGCTGACTGTTATTTTCTAGCAGTAAATGTACGAGCAAATGTATGATACGGATAGATTAATTTTTTTTTAATTTACATTTAACAGAGAGAGAGTTGAATAAATTGTAATTTTTGCAATTTTTTTAAATGCACTAAAAAAACATGAATAATAGAATGATGTATATTATTGAAAATAATATACAGTATATATAGTACAGTATATATTGACACGATTTTTGTATCTATGAAATGTTACGTTGTATTATGTCATTCTTCGTCGATCAATCTTCATTCGAAGCATTGAAAGAGACCTTCAATAGAGTGAAATTCACTGCTCTGTGTAAGCACTATTGTTAAGCACGATTTAATGTGCTATTTGCTGGACAAAAGATTGAGAAAATGTAAAATTTCTCTTGATTTTATGTTTTATTTTAGCTAATTTGAAAACGACTTTGTTTATTTTGCTTATTCGATTGCAAAACTGTTACGTATGCAATTTGTGACAGTTTAGCAAGTTTAAGTATACAGTTTGTATTTTTGTTATTAATAAATTTTGAAATATGTACAAGAATATATACATTTTCACAATGTAAGTTTTCTTCTATATCGACAAACTCTGCGAATAATGCAATTTTCTCAGAAATTTTCTCATGGGGCAAAGTTGTGCGCTGCACGTATCAGGTCTTGAGGATTAAGGCGAAAGATATGTCGGATTACTTTGGAATATATAGCGGCAGCCTCGCAATTTCGCTTTACTTTGAACATCCCTAAGTCTTAATGCGGCTTAAATGACTTTAACGTCGCTACGACCAATGTTGTACTCTCGTGCTTTGCATAGGTGAAACGCGCATTATGCGTTTAATAATTTCCACGAATAATTTCCACGGATTGATTCTGCGATATTGCAATCGCCGAAAAATTTTGAAAATTAGCGCATAAAGTTGACTTGATAGAAAAATCTTGAAAAAAAGATGCTGAATAAAAGTCATAATAAAGCAGTCTGTTCTGCAATGTTGTCTTTCCTCTTCACTTTCCTTCTTCGCCATTGTTGTCATTGTTATTATCACCGTAGTCGTGTTTCTTTAACATGATCGCCCTTCTTCGTTTTTGAATCTGTTTTCCATCTCGACTCTTTTACAGGCAAATTCGCTTCAAATTGCTTCTGAAAATCTCATTTCCACTGAGATCCTTGTCAAAAAGAAAAAGAATTACGCGCTGTTATGGCAGATACATGAACCGCCTCCAATGTAGTGCGCGATAAAGTGTACCGAAAAGACCGACCTAGTGGAGTATCTTGAATGAAACAAGAAAAGCAGGATGAAAATACGGTAACGTATGTATGGAGGATGAGAAGACATGGCGGTATTTTCCGCTCTTTGAAGATCGTTGATATAAAGCTTTTTGGAACGATGTTTTCGTAGTATATGAATCGTATCGCGTGAGCTATGCTTGCGGTTGAAATTACGAAGCGAATTGCATTGAAAGCATATACGCACATGTGGAAAACGAGTGAGATATTTAAATTACTTTCTCTTAGAGTTCGATTAAGAAAACATTTCTTAATACAAAACTAGAAGCGTTCGATTTATTTATTTATTTTATTACTGAGTTAAAGAGTAAAAAAAAAAGAGTTATTCTTGAGACAGTCTTTTCTCACAAGTCGTAAAATTCAAATTTTTAAAATTGAAGATACTTCTGAGAAATATATTATTAAAATGCAGATGTTAATGAAACTTTTTTTTTAATTAAAACTTTTAACTTTTGCTTTATTAATTATACTTGATTAATTAATGTCTCTCATGGAATATATCACTATTATGATTTCAAAATCAGTGATTGCTGATATTACTGCATCTAAATTCATAAAATTATAAATTTTTAATAGAATTATCAAGTTGAATTCAAACATGCATTTGACATGACAAACCATGCAGTACCATCATAAAATGCTATTATCAAAAGCATTTATGATCAACTACACACAATTGTTTAATAAATTAATTAATATGGAAAATTAATTAATACTAAATCACTAACGAAACAATAATTGCATCTTGCAAACTTTAATATATAATTAGTCCAGAAATTTCAACATTTTTTTTTTGTATGTCATAGCAATTATGTAAACAGTGCTTTATTAAAGTTCTGGAATTTTCGATACGCGTTTTCTGAATTATGCATTTTTAACTTTGTTTCACGAATAAAATGGAGAGAAGGTGGTATTATGATATCCCGTTTATATGTTGTTATACAATAATATGGGTAATAATTAAATTAAATTATGTTTAAATTTAAACTTAAAAATTACATTCAAAGTGTTGATGTGCCATATATTATATCATTATAAGAGAGCCAACAGCGTTATCTGTCGATTTCTGCTATAAGACTTCACTCAAAGTGTGTTGCTGTTGACGTCTTTATTCTTCAGCGATCGGCAATGTAAACGCTCGAATTCCGTAACTTTTAAATCAGACGTGATCGAAATCAACTAATTCATGAATTATCATTTGCGTGATCGAGATTAATGGTAGTTGTTTCTCTCCCTTACAGGAAGACACAGCAATTCAATACGGAACTACGAGTGTTCGACAAAGACTGTAAAACGGGCGCGAACGAGGAAGAGGAGCCCGTTTCGGGAACCGGTGAGATTCAACCACGAAACCTGGGTCAAGGTAAGTTCATTATTGTATCATTATCAATTATAAGATTTTCTGAAAGTCTTAAAGGATATGTAAACGGAAGAAATTAAAGAAACGCAGTGAAAAGTATGAATTTTCACGTAATTAATAAATTAAACTAACATTTATTTTAAAATCATCTGTTTTATTATAACAGATATAAATTATCTGCTTATATTAAAAGATTTGATTTGATGCGAACACAATTGTACAATTGTATCAAATTTTTTTGCACATAATTTTTTATACAATATAAATGGCTTGAGAAAAATTACCGTGTGCTCGTTTACCATTTTTAAAACAATTTGTATCTCGTGCAACCTTATAAAAATGTAAATTGATTTCCAGAAGAAAGTAATAATTTTTTGAAAAAAGTAAATGGCAGTAATAGTAGTAGTATGAAAATATTACTAGCGGAAGGACTTTTGACATCTTTTCTAGAAATACAGTTACGTCGTCGTTTTTAATGACACAGAAATTTTAATGGATTTTTCGCGCCACCAGTGCTTGACAGTTTGTGCATTAAAAATTTTTGTCGTCAGGGATTTTAACTGAGTTTCAACGTGTCGTTCACACGCGTCGACTATGCCACTCAAGCGAATAATCGATAGAATAAATTATTCTATGTCGATCATACAACAAACTAAGTTTCACGTCGATGTTGATGTAGAAAATCATATTTTGTTGTGAAAGTCAATTTAACCAAGTATTGCCTGCATTATTACAATTTACTATTACTGCAAACTTTGCTAAGTGCTTAGAAAGAAATACACATGCAAGAATTAGCAATTATTAAATAATTAAACATTTAATATAATATTTTACTTGTCTTCTTTGAAGTTATAATACGATTAAATTAAGAAAATAAAAACAGAAAAGTAATGTAATTATAATTATTATAAAATAAAAAAAATTGAAATTAAAAATTACTTATAACGTTATTACATCAATTAATTAGGATCGTATTATGCATACTGATGATGTGCTTCAAGGTTCAATGATTATTGTACAACAATGTTGAATTTGTCGTCGAATTTTGCTAACTGCAAGCGCAGCGAACCAATTTGGTGGTCGCAGGTGAACATTGTCTTCCGTTAATTAATTTCGGTCTGCTAAATTCACTGAAAGTTTCGCATAGACTGGAAAGTGGCCTGGAGTATTATGCCGTAACTTCTCTTAGGGTATGACCTTGCGCTTACATGATGAAGCTCGCAGTGATGTGAACGGTGGTGTAAAGACAGTATAGTGATGGCAATAGAGCTCGTGAAGAGCCTTAGGGTCACATACTACAGCAGTGCCGGTATTTCAAATCTATTTGAGCAGAAATGCAGCTATTCATAGATTGCTTGAATTTACATCTGTAAGGATAGATTTTGTTGCTTTCTACGATAAAATTTTATTATTTTTATACAAAAAATTTTCTAATATGTGCAATTTTAAAAGTTTTCCATTATTTTTTTTTTATTTTATTTCAATAAATTTAATAAATTCCAAATTTGTGTGTGTTATTCGAAGAAAGAATAGTTATGTTGAAATATCTAAAAATTTAGATATAGATCTGAAATAATGTTATTGGATCATCAAAATAATTATATGGGAATCTGAAACATGATGAGCAATGCTGTAAAAAAGATTTTTTACAGCATTGCTCATCATCATTATGCTTCAGATTCCTATATAATTATTCTAATGATTCAACATAAACATTTTCAACTTCACATCCAACCGAATTTTTATATTAGATATTTCAACAAAATTGTTTTCCATGTAAATAATATTTTGCTCGTTATCGTCTTATTATTAATGAAAAACAATGTATAGAAGTTGTTATAAACCAAATTTTGTTGTTATTAATATGCGTGAAAACTAATTAAATTGTATTTCTTATATCATGAATTATCGATAATTAGTGTACCAATATTGGAAAATTAATTGGCAATATCATACCTGTAATATAATTTTGATAAATTATATTATCCGATTATAAGTTTACGAGAAGCATTTAGTTGAAGTAAAAATATTTTTACGTAATTCTCGGTTAACTAAAATATTAATTATTAACAATCATTTTTGTAACGCCTTGATTAGATTCTATAACTATTGGCACACGGCGAATCATATAATTATTCGATTGATATCGATTGTGGAAGGACTTTTGGGAAATGCAGGGGCATTGATCATCTCAGCAACCTGCTCTGCCGGGTAAGAAATGACTGGAACTTTAGATCTCCCACGAGATCACGCGGCTGGTATGTACACAGGGCGAATTGGGTTGGGGAGAAATTTCAGGCCCGGAGATTTCGCCCTGTATTAATACCCGCGGGGCAAGAAATTGCAAACAAGATCTCCATGCCGGCACGTGAAATTAATCCTTCGCGTGCAACAGTTGAGGCATCGTTGCGCATAATAGCACCGGCGCCCGTTTAGAATTACGACAGAAGCGACTCGCGGGCACATGCAAAGATTAAATCGCGCCCGCAATATTCTGTCCGCTCACGCGACTGCTCGACGACAAGCACGCGAACACTTATGAGAGACAAACCGTTTGATTGCCATACGATATCTCGAAAGCGACTAAAGTATAGAAATATTGCACTTTAAAAAGAGATGGAAACTGAGACAGAAATATTTCGAGAAAAACAGAAAATTTGAATGTATTTTATAAAACAGATCTTATAAAGTACATTCCAATAAATACTTTAAATCATTTAACAAAATAGTTTTCCAAGAAAAAGTTAAAAAATGTATAATTAAATAGGTTCTACAATATTCTGCAATAAACTTGTATATAGAATAATAATAAAAATTTATATTTTTTGCACTTTTTCTTTCTTATTCTTATTTTCGATCGATCGCCAATATATGTATTATTTCAAGTAGCAGATTGGTTAATATAATGTTTATGTAAATCAATAATATCACCAACATCATAAAGAAGTAAAAAAATGGAGCTCCAAATTATACATAGGTCATTGACGTAATATTTATAACGAAATTATGCATATTTCTCTTCATAACTATAAAGAAATATGCATTCTTATAAAATACGTTATATTATTAAAATATAACTTATTTCTCTAGAAGAATGAATAGCTACATATAGAGATAATAAGTAATGGAATAATATTCTTAATTACTATTTTTCTTAATTAAGCAATAATCACAAATTATGGTACCACAATTCATTAACGATACATTAGTTAAATATTGATGCAGTGAGGGTGTATTGATTCAAGATATTCCATCCGGTACCATCCGGATCTTCCTCTATACTTATTTACTTATATAATTATTGATTAAGAAGAATAATTAATAATGTTATCCATTATTTATTTATTAAATAATGGATAACATTATTACGCTTAAATATATTTATGTCGGTAATATATTGTCTCAAATGTTACGTTTATTTTATCATTATTTAGTTTATTGACATTAAATGAAAAATGGTCTTGAATTGTTGTAATGGCGATATCTTGAGATGTAGCTACTATCTGTCGTTAACGCATCAATAACCTATTGTGACTCAACATATCGTTAATTGGATATCATTGTTGCTAATGCAGCGTGTGCAGCGGCGAAGCGTAATCCAAGATAACAAGGGAAAAGACTGAACAATAACCGCTGTTGCGAAGTAGAAAATGCCGGTCAGTGTCAGATACGTAATGCGAAGACTGTTCATTGCTGGATAGTCGCCTGAATGGGAAGTCAAGGAAAACGAACGAAGGAAAAAGGAAAAGTTTAAACTAGAAAGAAGGCGAATAGTGGAATGGGATGTGGAGGAGGATCCTAGATTTCCTTCCGAACGACTACCTTTCGATTCCATCGAAGTTATACGAGCCGCTGGATTCCGATCTGAGCTGGCCTCTATCTCCTTTTCAGTGGCGCTCCGCTGGCTGGGCTCTCTTGATTGCCGCAACAAAATCAATGCTGGAGAGAGAACGACGAGAATTGTGATGAACGGATGTGTGCACGCTTCATTGCTCCGTGTAAATCGTTCACGCGAGAGAGCCAGACGAAATTTGAAGCTCGCTGGTTAGGAATTGCGAGTTAGACCGAGCTAACCATTTCCCACATGATTTCCTACTCGACAAACGCCTTTGCTTCTCAGAGGGGAACATATCTGCAGAATGCAGTTTTGTTGCAATTTTTATTTAATTTGAAATTCTTTAGTAGTACATAGAAATATTTGTTTCTTTATGAGAGTTAAGGATATTGCAATATTAATAGAAATGAATAATAACATACAGAAAAACAGATAAATGTTATTATTGATAAAATTTTATAATATTAGTAGAATTGTAGTATTACCTATATGTTAAAATTTTCTTCTGTTATTCTTAAAGAACAGAAAAGTTTTATTTTATTATATACAGCACTTGCACGGTGCTAACCTCTTCTTGTACAATTTAGATTAAAAAAGTTAAAATTGTTGTTAACAGCTTACGAAAGTTATATTCTTTGGGAAACATACATAATATGTTGCTTTCTCGGGATAGTGATGATATAGGAAATAATATGGGTAGGTTTTATCATTGAAGAATATAGGACGAAGGGAAGGTACGTTGTTACGAATGGCACTACTGATAACGCCCGTACGGTACGGCGCGTTTCGAACTTTAATCGTAGTTTATAGCTGACTCGCTTGTGCTCTAGTTTCACTTAGTTTCGTGTAATGCACAAAATTGCGTGGGACGTCCTCGCGAAAAGAATCTGTTTTCGTGAAAATGGCCTAGTAGTTTTTTTTTATCGATTACTTTTATACGGCGAACTTCATTATTTTGTAATCTAAGGGTAGTGAAACAACTATGAATATTAAATTCTATTACATAAATGCCAAATATTAGTTCTAAAATTAGATTACACCACTGCGCCAATGTACAATAACTGATCGATTATAGATTTGTTTACAATTGCAGGTTGATTGATTCATTAATCCTAAACAATAACGCGCATTATTGAAGTAGAAATTAATATAACAATTGATGAATAAAATTCCCTTATAATAAAATAATCATGAACAAATAGAGAAATTATTTTCATTAATGACAAAATGATCTATTCGAATATGAATTACAGAAGAATTTCATTTAATAGTTAGATTTATTCGTTTATCCAATTTAAAAAGCTCTCACTGTTCAGTGAAATTGAGGGAAATCTATTTTATCGCAAGCGCACAAGAAGCGTGATAACACATTAATCGAAATTTTGCAGTTGGCTCGTGTATTGTTAAACGAGTGTGCACCTGTTTGAGTCTCAAGTAGTACTACGCAATACGTGCGTGGTATGGGTATACACGAGCATACAAGGAGCATTCTCTTGTGGTACTTATACCGATCTCCATCAGCCAGGAACCAAACTCGCTCGCGCATCTGTGTCAAACATTATGCAGACATGCAAAAGCCCCTTGAAATGTAAATATTTGCCATGAGTGCAATTAAGGCTATCGGTGTACGAAAATCTCGACCGTTCCTCTAATGCCTATTGTCGAAAAGACGCTACTCCATTTGCAAAAGTACTACCGTGAGTCAGAACCAAAAGTTTGTATAATGGAAAAGAACATTTCTCCGAAATGATTTCTGTCAGAGATATGACATGTTGGAAGCATTTGTATGAATGTTATTATCATATATGGTGCTCGACAAAAGTTAATGGAATATCTAATGTTTAGAGGATAGAGAATCAAGTATTGCAAGCGCACATAAGGCTTCTGTGTGTACATTCACTATTACTGTCTGAGAACATCTTAACGTCCTGTGACATCAAAAGCAAGGAAATATACATACAGTGAAAATTCTTGCAAATTTTATTTGAATAGAAATAGTTTTTATAAGACAATAATTACAATCGATAGAACAGGCTTACAAAATGTACCAATAACTTTTTTCTTCTTTCAGAGAGAAATTAAATCTATTTCTATGTATATTATTAAACATATTTCTATATATATTATTAATTTGACAATATAAGCTAAAAACATAGCTTATTTTGTTTTTGCTTAATTTATTTTTAGATGTGTAGTTATTTATTAATTAACAAAACGAAAAAGGAGAGCATTTTTCGGTATTTTAAATCACTCTATTGATTGTAAATATTATTTTATTGAAATATCTTTTCATATTTTTCTTTTAATATTTTTTGCAAGAGTTTTTATTGTATATTTCTTTGCATAAATGACATTATCCATCTATCATAAATGGTAGTGGGCGAACAGGATCTTTTCCTCTAAGATTTATTTTTAATATTCGGCATTAAATTTACAGAATATTTTATAACATGTTGAATGTATAAAAACAATTATGATGTAATTTAAATAAAGAGGAGAAATTTTCAAAAGCATTTACATTTTCGTAATTAAACTGGGAAAGCTGTTTTCGCGCAATAATAGATATATATATTTTGCAAATCATAAAATTAAATGTAGGTCATGAGTAAGATAGAAGCAAAATTATTATGTATGAATGAAACCTTTGTCGTGATAACTGGATTGACGAACGTCCAGGTGTGATAAATATTCTACGGCGTAATCATGTAATATCTACGATAGACTGGCGTCCATTCCTATTTTATAGGAATCACATCAATAAGACTTAGAACTTTGTTGAATGAATGTTTGACATTTTTTTTATTCGTTTCAAGTGTACGAGAAATTGCACAAAATAACTATAACTTGCTATTTCATAATGTGTGTGTGTGTGTGTGTGTGTGGTGAGAGAGAGAGAGAGAGAGAGAGAGAGAGAGAGAACTTATTGAATCTCTAATGACATCTCTTTGGTTTATTCCTTTCAATATATTTGCAGTTGTTGTAAATATATTCAATATATATATTTACAATAGTAAATATTTTTTAAATTAAATTCCGTAGAATTAATTTATTTTTTAAGCAGAATCTTAGCACTTTATCATATGATTAATAGAAGATTACTTTTTATTTACGGAGTTAAGATTTCTTCTGTTATCATTACAACAAATCATGATTTTTTGTTGAAGAACAAAATGGGTTTTATTGTTATGAGCTGCCGTAGATTGTCATTTAAATTCTGTAAGGATGCTATGAGCTATTTTTCTGCCCATGCAGAGCAACTCCATCTCTCCCATCGAAACGGATGTTTATGTCTCGTGGAAATCTCAGGAGTTCAAGAACACGATGCGACGGTATGATTTCGCATCAAGAAAACGCAGCGGCAGGCAATGCCGGCAGATATTTCCATTACAAAGACAGCCGCTTTTGGGTGGATCAAGCCGCAAGGATGCCACTCGAATATACATGTGAGACACTCGTGAAAGGAGCTGCCTGACCTCGAACTCGAAATATATCCGTCAGACTACCCATTCCGACGACTCCTGACAGTTCTGGAATGCTTTCCTGCGCATATTTTCCGAAATACGAAAGATTGCAAACATAGAAATATTACGATTATTTTCAATATTACGATATTCAAAATGCGTTACGAAAAATGATGCTTATACAATAATCATTTATGTGTTTTAAAGTGCATTTGTAGAAGTAATTTAAGAATAGAGTACAACATTATTATATTTGTTCATATATTACAGAATGTGAAATTAATTTCAGTAGATTCATTTTATGTTGTATAAATTTTGTACGTTTATATTTTGTTGAATTGATTACATATTAATGGCTTTATTCATTGATCGCGCATCCGTGGGAAAGATCTCAAAACATAAGAAAATAATATGAATAAATAAATGTTTATAAGTTTTAAAGGTTATTGCGTGGATTGATCGTATTTTATTTTGTTTTTAAAATGGAATTTTTTTTATCTGAGATTAGACAAGGAAATAAAGATAGAAATTCAAAGAAAAATAATAAAAAATTGAGAAAGAGTCGAAATGCCGGAAAAATAAAAATAGAAGAAATAAATATATATATAGATAGAAAATAAATTAAGAATGTGGAAATTTTATATGATATAAATCAGATAATAAAAAAATCGTAATATTTTCATAAATTATGATTAATAGTAGGATAATAAAAGTTAGATAATTAATAATTGAGTTTGATGGAGATAATTTCTTTGATGAACACTTCTATAATTAAGCCAAACAGAAAAAAATTGCAGGAACTTTATTTTTCTTAGGGAAGGAAACTTTGCGAAACGGATGTAATTAAGTCATAAAAGTTATTGGTACTCTTTAAACTTTTTATAATCTTAAAAATTAAAAGTTATATAGAGCTTAAAGTTACTAAATCAGCTAAGATATCTTTTTAAGAAATATTTAACCAATAACTATTGATTTTGTAATAAATTTCTACGTTACGTTTATTTTGGTATATACATATATATTACTAATTTTTTACATTGCAAAATATAATTTAATAAATAAAACTTAAGACTCAATTTGATATTCAGATTTGCAATTACGAGGAACTTAATTGAAAAATGAAGTTTCTTACTCAGATGAAGTTTTTTCTTATAATACAACTTGAGTTTTGTTCGTTGCTGTTCAATTAACAATTCTTGAGTTATGTATTAATAATTTTTTAATCTTGTAAAATTTTTCCCGAGGTAATTGAAAATAAGATGTTTATTTATGTAAAATGACTTATATAATCGAAAACTTGATTTTATAATATAAGCATTAAAATCGAGAATTATATAAAATAATATTTTTTTTATGACATATAACAATTTTATTTTTTACATTTTATATTTTATAGATAACACACATTAGATAATAATTTTTCTATATTTAATATTAATTTAATTAGCAGTACATGTTTATTTGAAATCGCTTTTACATCTTTGTATTCATTAATATATTTACATATCTCTGTACTAAACTAAATATGTATTTTATTTTTAAATATGTATTTTTTTAAATGATTCACTTTAATCCTTTTTAAATAAAATAATTAAATGCTGTAATTATCTAAATGATCATAAATGGAATGAAATAATTTACATAACAAAATTTGCTGTAATACATTTATATATATAATTAGATTGAAACAAATACTCTCATTAATTAGAATGATAATATTTTTATCAAATCTTAATAATAACTAATTTTAATATTTTTATTCTGAAATCAATTCTTTCCTCTTTTCCTCTTTTTAGATATAATGTTAAGTTCACAAAATAAAACATAAAGTACATAGATAACAGCTTATCAAAATTTAAAATATAATGAATAAAATAGTTGTTGTAATTTTATTAAATATTGAATATTTCAAAAGGAAAATAATTTTCTGAAAGCCCGTCTTGGAGCTTGTTTAATATAACGCTATGGTATACACAAAGACGCCTCGCACCGTGTTGTCAGTCGCACAATGAGACTCGAGTCGGCAGGTAGCGGCGTGAGGCTCTCTGCTTGTCTTCGCATTACCTATTAAAACGCAATCACGTCAAGTACGAGAAGCTAAACGCGATTATTTTGTATGAAACAATTAACTCACAATTATGATTGGTTCGTATAATTAAATTAATTTTTGCGATTAATTGTAAATGAATCGAGTATACTTTTATTACACAAAACAAATATGTCGAATATGTTACTTCAAAAGGAATGGGAAATTATATAAAATATCATTTTATTACAATATTTATACGCGTGCGGGCAATAAAGAATTTCCTTAATGATATTTAGATTTAAATGCCTCTTGCATTGAATTTTAAATATAATTTTTTTATTATTCTTTTGGATTGAGAGCGTAAAACATACGAATTGTGTGATATAATACTAAATATATTATATATACACTTCTGAATTTTGATTTTATGTAATTTATAATTAACTAATATAACTAATTTTATACTTTATATTAAATGTTGGATAATTGCATATAAATTAATCATTATTTACTTTATTAATTAAAGTATTACATATATCGCGCGGTATTAGAATGCGGATATATTTATAAATCCATCGAGTATTAAGGTAGCATTTCGATAGGATTCCATCGCAGTGTAAAATAATAAAATGCGCATTATGTATGATTAACACTTGTAGTGCCTCATCAAATATGGATTATTATTCTAATACTCAATATGTGTGGTCGTAATTAATGCGATTGTATGTACGAGTAAATGAGTCTGAGAGAAGGAGGAAACCAGAGCTTTCCAACAGAATCACTGCTGTGCGTGATATATTATTTGTCATTAAGGTAACGGATTTTTATAAAATTTAGATTAAATTCGAGATTAGAATAGAATATATGTTTATATATGTATATACATATATGAAAATAAAAGAACATAAAAATATAAATAAATGTATCTCATATAGATCCATTAATTTTGAATAGATGGCTTATATATGTTATATATACAATACATATATATATATATATATATATAAAAAAAACACACACACACACACACACACACACACACACACACACACACACACACACACACACACATACATTGGACTATTACGATTCATACTATCACGCAATAAATAAAATTTCTCTATGCTCGGTCGATACGGAAAAATGTCTATATACTAATACTTCATTTAGTTGAATAAAAAAATATGTCTGTAAGATATAAATTGATATTCATCTACATCGATTCGGTATTATTAATACCCGATTGATCGTCATTCGCATGTGTTTTTTTATCTCTTTTCTATTATTTGATTTCTTATAAAAATAGAGATAAATCTATCGGAATTTATATTCAGGGAATTAGTACATTTGTACAATATTTTGTTAATTTTGTAATTTTATTAATATTTTATACATACATATATAATTCTCTTTATGATTTGAAGTTATATATTTACAAAATAATAATAATTATCGATTATAATTAGTTAATTCAAATAATTAATTAATTTCAAAAATTTAGCCTTTGTTTTCTATTGATTATGATATGAATAAATATATTAGATCGAAACACTATGTCACAAACAACATTTAAAATTTATTGGCGAATCTCCGAACAAGAATACATGTCTATTTATACATTTATAGTTTTATTTACTCTAAAGGATTTAACTTGATGTATACCGGGTATATTAAATTTCATTTAATAATATAATTATCGGAGCTAAAATTAGATTCCTAGAATTTAATTCAAATTATCTTAATCGACATCAAAAGTTTATATTTGCGAAAATGAAGTTTAAAGAGCTTTAAGACTTCGGTGTTTACTCACCACTACTGCTTCGGATTGTGACGTCAAAAGCTAGAAAATAAACAATAAAAATTCTTGCAAAACATATTAAAATGATAATATATTTTAATAAAACAACATTTACAATCGATAAAATAAATTTGTAAAATATATCAAAAATTTTTTTTGCTTTGTTTGTTAATAAACAACTATATATCTAGAAATAAATTATATATAACCAAAAACGAAATAAATTCACAGCTGTGACAACTATTAAATTTATAACATACAGAAATAAATATAATTAAATTTCTTCCCAAAACAAAAGGATATTTTTCGGTATATTTTATGATTTTGTTCTATAATCAATTATGAATATTGTTGTATTGAAATATAATTCTATTTAAATATATAATTTGTAAGAATTTTTGTTGTAAGTTTCCTCATTTCTGATGTTACAATCTAGAATAGCAAAGATGAATGAACAAAAGTCTTAAATTATAACTAAATTTTATATAGAAAGAATTGATTACGGGAATGCATTTGACGTTCCACAATGGTCGCGAACATCATTTTTCTTTGTTTAACATTTGGTAAACAACGTAGATGAAATGATTAAATGAGCGTTTTATGAGCGTTATGAGTGTCAAATGGAACGCAGCCTGACTGTTATTTTTAATTGTTTTAAGTTAGAGATATATTATAAAAAATGTTTTGCTTTAATATTTTTAAAAATATATATTATATAAATACATATTAATAAATTATTAATAGAAATCAATGTATGTGTGTGTGCGTGTGCGTGTGCGTGTGCGTGTGCGTGTGCGTGTGCGTGTGCGTGTGCGTGTGTGTATGTGTGTGTGTGTGTGTGTGTGTGTGTGTGTGTGTGTGTTATATTAAAACGTAAAATTTGTACAGAATTTGCGTGGTAATGGATGAACCAGTAGAAGTGGCACACTGCAAAAATCAATTGTTCATTTCAAACAAAAACGTGGCTTTCTTCAAGATGGTAACAAAATGGATTCTTGCGATCTCGAATTCTTCTTGCACAGTGGTCTTGATACTTTAATGTATAAAATAAATATGTTATGATATAGAAGTGTTGCAGATTTGATCAGAGAATGATAATCGCAATTTTTTAATAAAAATGTTGGACTTAAAGTTTAATATAATTTGGCAAATACTATTTTATTTAGCTAGCTTTTTTAAAAATTGATTCATCTGATTCGAATTTGATTGGTTCTTTATCATCGATTCCGTATGTGGATAAAAAGAAGTCAGTAGACAATTAAAAATTCTGATTAAAAATTAGCTTAATAAAATTGATTATAAAACAATACTCGAGAAGATTTATGTTATTGCGCGTGATATTCTAGTTGCTATTGGAATAAATATGCACGAAAAGATGGTTTGAAGTACCTGAAGTTGAAAACTTAAATATAGATATCTGAAAATTATTATGTTGGACTATCAAAATAATAATGAAGGATTATGTTCAATTATGATGAGCAATATTACTAAAAATTTTGACATTTTAGCATCTATCTTAAACGTTTTACATTTTCTGAGAGAAAAAAATGATTGCAGTTATCGTAATTTAATTATAATTTATGTCATTTTAGATGCCAATTATATATTTTGTAAAACTATAAATATATAATAATAATTATTATTATTATTAAGCAGTAATAATTATAAAAATGTAACTTTTAATTATAAAACCATAATTATTTTACCATACAATTATAGTAGCAAATATTAAGCACTTTTCTCTCAGTGTACATAATTATTTTGATAATTTAATAAAATTATTTTTAAATCTGTATGTCACTAAATTTTTACGTACTCCAGCAAAACTGTTCTCTTCTTGATGGAATTTTGTAATACTCGCACACGAGTTTCTTGCACGCGCGTAAAAAGCTGACGATACTTTAACAAGTCAGGCGTCATATATTAGTTGGCAACAACTTTCAAAAAGATGAGATGTGATTATGAAAAAAGCTTTCAAGCGAATCAGTTGTTTTATTGCATGATAACAAAGTATGGGTAAAAGAATAAAATGGAAGAGTGTAACTTGATTTACACAAGTGTTCGCCGTTTATTTCTACATGTCTTTTTGGCCATTATATTATTGCAAATCTATTGCAAAGGTAGAACAACCGAACGAAATTTATTCTATTTTGCGAAAAGTTCCTTCGTTATATGCATGTGCATTCGGCTCTATGTGGCTCATTGCTTCGCGTGATATTGCCGCGAAACATTCGTGTTTATCGAGAAATGCAGCAAAGATCGAAAGGACAATCCCTAATATCGATCTCATGTTCGATGCATAGTTTATTGAATCCGACATAATCGGTTATTTGTACGTAAAGAGAAGAGTCATCAAATTTCGGCTTTGATTGATCGAAGTACTAGTTTCAGAAAGTTTAGTGAATAACAAAGTTCATAAGCTCGAGAAACGCAATATGAACAAACTCGCAGCACCCGAAGTTTAATTCAATTATTTGTATTTTTATGAAAGAAACTAAATAGATTATCTTTTCTTTATTTTGTAAGAGTAGCTCTTTCTCCGGGAAACGGTAACCTGAAATTTATTCTTCAGGCGTGGACTGGCTGACTGTTATTCTATAGAAAACCCCTCCCTTTTAGAGAAAGAGAGGAAAGGGGAAAGAAACTACAAAGTTGAAAAACGAAGTGTTTCGTTCGCTTCGCTTTATGCTCGTGTGCACATTGTTTTATCCCGCTTTCCATTTGTTGAGATATAAAATAATGAAACATTCTGTTACAACACAACCATTATCTTTGGAATTTTGTTGATTATCAGGATTAATTGGTGATTGGCAACGGTGAACAGAAATTCAGTTCAATTAATTGCTCGCAGTTATTTAATCAAGTTACCGAGTAAAACTGATAAACACTAGGAAATTCAAGAATAATTGGTTGATTAAATAAAATGAAGAAAATATACGTTTCGCTCGAGAATAAGTAGCTTCACAAACGAGTCGATCTTTAGATCTCTGTTTACTGTGGTTTAATTGTATTTGTTTATTAATTTGTTACGTGACATCCTCGTGAATGCAAGCAAATTGTCTTCTGTTGAAATAATATTTGATCGTTCTGCTTATTTTATAAAACATTTTGTGGTCATGAAGGTATTTTATTACTTATTTGTAATTCATTAGGATGTTATCAATTCTGTTGTATGACACTAATTAATTGGAACAATATTATAAGCGTTATTCCTCTAAAAAAGATATATATATATATATATAT
>NW_017259353.1:956807-965104 GCF_001594045.1 Atta colombica
AAACATAAATTTAAATTAATTATCCGTTCGAATAAATTAAAATCATCCGCTTTAGAAATATTGAAACTCAAATTGCTTTAGTAAGAAGATTATATTTTAATCGATAATGTAACTAATAAGATATAATTTTCTTTTTTTCTTTGTCTCTTTCTCTCTCTCTCTCTCTCTCTCTCTCTCTCTCTCTCTCTCTTTCTTCACACAAGTGCATCGATTTCAACCATACTTTTCACCGAGAAATTGTAATCATAACATTCGCTGAAAGCAATTTAAGTTTCGAAGAAAAGCAAAGGGACGAAAGACCCACTGAGTGCAATTAGACAATTCTTTTTCTCGGGTATCTACATTGACAGTTGGTAGTTTAATTAACGAGTCTGCCTGTGCGGAGATATAATTAATGTCTACGATTTCTCACAATATTTGTACGCCTTTGGCGTTTATTTAAGACGTAAAAAAGTGTGAGGACGAAATTCCGAATGATGGAAAGGAAAGTAGCTCAAATAGTGGACACATTCAGCACCGTCGGATGGAAATTGCTTTTCCTATTCGCTGTACAACAATTCGTGCCTGCGTATGCGTCATGCGCACACATAAACGCCTGCAGCTCTGATATTTTCAGTATACGCGATATCGCCCAGCGCGCAAATACGAGTAGAATCCGCAAATGCTTTCCTTCTCTTTTCGTCGCCCATTGGGTATATGTACATGTCGCCCTTCCCTATTCACTTCATCCCTTTTATTTCTCTCCGTGATTGTATTTTCTTATAACGAAGTGCTTCCCTTCATCTTGCATCATCACGTTGGTAATTAGCGCAGTTGATTTAACAATTTTGTAAATAGGTTTCATTACGCCAGTTGTAATTTTACCCTCTTTTTATCTCTCTTTCTCTCTCTCTCTCTCTCTCTCTCTCTCTCTCTCTCTCTCTCTTCTGATGTTACACAAAAATATAATTTTCTGATTTTTAATAATATATTTGAGTTATGACATTTGTAACTTTAAAAATTATGAGTTTATATAAAAAAGTGAATATAAAAAAGAAATTGAAAGATAATAAAAAATTTCGATTTTCTGCTACATAGTTTCTTAAAGATATATTTGCTTTTATATTATGTAAACGTCTATGGTACATATTATATCATGTCACCACAAAAATTGATTTACATTATGTAAGAGAATACAAAAATATACTTTTTTATTTCTGTTCAAATTAAGTTTTTAAAAAAGCATTGTAGGCAAGATAATTAGACGAATAAGGAAAATTCATGCAAACATTAAAATCTCCGCGGTTCTTTCTCTTGTCGATCACATAATTCTTTTTTCTTTTTATTCGTCTACTATCTCTGGTTTTCCATCCTCTGCGTAGCGACGAAAATCTCTCTTGGTAAATTGAATGGCTTTGCGAGCAGGATGGAAGCACCTAATAAGGTCGTACCGGTTTATTGAAAGTTGGATTTCCGCACGTCTCCTCAATGTGGGAATCAGACTGAACTTAACAACGAAAGATTTTTACGCGAAAGAAGTCAGAAATTATATTTAGTAGCAGAGATTATTAACTCTTCGATACACACACACACACACACACACACACACACACACACACACACACACATATATATATATATATATACAGAGTATCCCGAATTTAAATGGGATATGTAAAACTTTGGGAGTGTATAAGGGATAAACTAAGAAAAAAAAGTCATTTAAAGATATTTACTCGTTTTTACTTCATTTTGGAAGAAATCACAATCACAATCAAAAACAGGACAAAATAATTTTTGTATTCATTTACACTTATTTATTAACGTTTTCATTTGCTTAATGCAGATGTTCAAAATGTTAGCCTTTTGCAGCAATACACGCACCTTGTAGTCTCTAAGGTGTTGCAACCAAACACTGATCTGATCAACGTAATGACTCGCCGATCTGATATTCTTCTGTCTGAAAATCGGCACACATACTCTCGCACTGTCTTTGAAATATTAGCTTGGATCTTCATGCTTGGATCTCAGCTTATCGCTGAAGTCGAAAATTACTTAAAATACAATATTATTCCGTTTTCAAAACAATATTATTCTGTTTTGAAAACAATAATATTCCGAAAATTATAATTATTTTGATATAATTATAATTACTTTTTTTGCGATTTTCTCCAAAATGAAATAAACATATCTCTAAAAAAAAACTTTTTTTTTTTTAGTTTATTGCTTCCGTATTATACACGCTTCCGAAGTTTAACATTCCATTTAAGATTCGGGACACTTTGTACACACACACATATATATATATATATGATACAAGAAAAATAAAATGCAACGTTAAAAGTTTTAACTATACGTTTTAATTATTAACTTTCTCAATTTTAAAATTATAAGAATCAATAAGAGAGATATTTAGAACTAATTTTTAAGAATCTGCTATTTGTCTGTTTAAAAAAAGGATATTTTGATAACTTCAAGTCATAAAATAATTTGTCTAAATAAAAAAATAGTTAATTTTAGATCTTGGATATTTTTAAATTTGCCATTTTTTTCTTTCTAAGAAAAAAATGTCTGTCCCAATTTATAAATTGAAGTATCGAACGTCTTTCACTTTTATAATTTTAGACTCAAACGTATAATAAATTTTTAAAAAACTTTTACGTGGTTTTACATTATTTAACAATATGAAAATATGAAAATATGTTTTTATGGTTTTACACATAGCGTAACAAAAATTTATTTTTAAAAAGATGTTTGTATTAAATTTATAAAACATCAACTGTGCAAACTCGAGTTTGCTTATGATAGCATAAAAAAATTTTATGCGACATTTCCGTAGAGAAACGAAGCCAGAAACGGATTATGTTCTTATATCTATTCATGTTTCCTCATCAATAACTGGATTCAATGTTTGATGATCGCGACGTAGTTGGAATCTTAATAAGATGTTTTTAGATTTCTCACAGATAAAGGTGACAATCCTCTACACGACGCAAGATATTCTCGAAATTGTATACAATTTATTTATATTCGATTCGTCCAAAGAAAAATAAATTTTAATGCATTTTTTAAAATTAATATAAAATTGTTATTATCACAGTTTTGTATATATTATTACACATGTATAATTTATAAAAATAAATATAATTTATGAAAGATTTGTAATAACATTAAGTAAAATTTTATCCTTAATGAAGTATACTTATTGATTTTTTTTATTAAAATAATGGTGTAATATTTGTTATAGTAAAAAAGATTGAAAGAGAGAGACAGAAAAAGAGAGAGAGAGAGAGAGAGAGAGAGAGAGAGAGAGAGAGAGAGAAGAGAATTATTTGTATCGCACAAATAATAGTAGCAAAACAAATGCTTTATATTTCGCTTTTTTCTCCACAAATGCTTCTGTTAATAAAAACTTTTTATATAACTTCCTCTTATATTCACGATCCGTAAAAAGCAATATAACTTTTGTCTTATTATCATATACGATGGATGAGGAACCTGCACATAATGTAAACTTTATTTGAGCTGAAATTGCACGGAATCTCGCACCTATTCTTTAAAGCAGTCGCGTCAGAAATGGGAACGTTTCTCCTTCCTACAGCAAAGCATAGCTATTGTTTGGCGCATGAAACGCAAACAGCGATTAGAGATCCGCTCTGACGTCAATGGCACCGCAAAGTGGCTGCTGCAACTAAAGCAACATCTACTCTGAAACGATCGTACGTTGATAGCATTGTGTCGTGCGACAACAACACCCCCGTTGTGCAAATGTCGATCGATAGGGGTACGCACATACATGTGCATGTATTTCGACCGGTAGCATGGAAACGACGAATTACAAACATAAAAACAATAAAAGTAGAAAATTCACTGGATACGACCCAACTGCACCGAAAGATAAATTAATCCTTCGAGATTGAACATGCACTTGTTTGCTTTATTTATCTGTTTGTTTAATTAAGTTCAGTGTCAGTGATCGTGAAATTCAGCGATACATTTTCGTTATAAAATGGCGTTGGATTTGTAGAATTAAGTAGGAGAAACTGCTGTCAGTTTCCTGAAAAATATTATACGGCTTGTAGCAGGCTGTTTTTCTTGTTTATCCTTTTAGATGAATATTATTCAAAATACATCATAGTACGATATTGAACGATTTAGATAAAGATTGAAATTCTAAGAAAAATGCCAAGGGAACATGCAATATCAAATTTTGCGAAGCGTACAATAACAGTTGATCTGCATTCGGAGAAAAGAAGAGATAACTTCTTATCTTGAGAATATTTTTCTATGATGGTACGTTAGATTGAATCTGATTTATAAAATTGAAGAAAACATCTATAAAACTTCGTAAACAGTACGAGTCATAAAATTTTTATTAAAATTTTAACAATAAGTTTAGATATATGTTTTTTTATTGTTATTGCTTAAACTTTGATATTATCGCTATTGACTAAAGGTCAAAGTTGGCTGCTGCTAAAGCTGCTTGTTAAATTCTGTATAATCAAAATTGAGTTCATCTAAATTTCACCTAAACTCAAACTTCATAATATTATTATTAATCAGAATGAATTTAACAATATTCTACAATATGCAGACAAAAGTTTTGTCATAGAAGCGTATTTACACAAAGCGACTATCATATATCTTGTCCAGAATAAGAATATTTTAAAATATTTCATATAAAACTACGAGTTTATTTTTATTCATAATATTAAATTCCAACAATTCATTTCATTTATTCGAACAGTTCTTTCGATTTTTATTATTTGTAAATATGTCTAATGTTGATGCCATCTATGTTGCGCTTATTAGTCGCTAAACTGTGAGTACTTCTGTAATTTCTCCCGGGCTGTGCTATCTCCCTAGGGCACTTTCTTTTTATTTAACGAGCATATTATTTAACCAGCTAGAGAAGTTGCAGAACCGCCAAGTTTCGGCATCGTAAAAATAAAATACCGACGAAAAACAGTTATTTGCAAATAGGCTTTAAAAATTTTATGTCTTTTTAAAACGAAAACATATGAAGCACGTTGATGACGTAATTATAATTTATATATCGATATTGTGATGTTAAAATTATAATTTCTTACTCGATTCATTGTGACTAATGTTTCTGTTTCAAAATTGTAATAATAAAGAATTCCCGTACTGCATAATATACAAAAATTCATCATGTAAAATCGTAGTGCTAAGTTAATTCAGTTTCCTTTGAAGTCATTACTCGATAAAACTCTGGCGAATATTTCATTTTCCATGTAGTCAAAGAAAACAATATAACAAAAATGTTACTGTGCCGATTAATTCCTGATGATTAGTTGTAATCCTTAAATAATATCCAGCCACTGCTAAATCAGCAAATGACGGAAAAAAATTATTTGAAGTTAAAACAATATTCCCACTTTTATATTGACACAAATCGAGATATCTTATTCGATTTCCGGTAGTTATCGCTTAACGGGAAGTTGTCATGGGATGTATTATCGGGCAGTACGTTTCACACACTTCGGGGAACACTGCGTCAGAATCTGCAAAACCGCGTTATGTCACCTCGGGACCACCGAATCAATAGAGCTAGCCGACTGGCGGCGGTTAACTATTTGGACTGCCGCAAGTTTGGATCCATGCTTGCGTGGGCGAATGTTGTTAGGCGCCGAATAAAATCGTCGTGCAAAGTTGACGAGCGTATTCATACGTCTATATTTATTCACGTAAAACTTGAAGATGCAAAATTTTCGTGAACATTAATTGTGGATTTTTTTGCACGATCTCTTGCAATTACATTATTTGTAGTTACAAATTACGGAATCGTTTTTTTTCCCTCACAGAACGATAAGCGGAAATCCTCGACTGCTGAGTGGATTATAGCGTAATCCTTCTGCGACATTCGAAAATCTGCCGCAGCGGCGTATTATCCTGGGTTCCTTTATCGTTCTGTTCGTAATTTTATATAAGAGCTCGTAATCCCCTTTATCATAGGTGATTAAGATTCTTATGTTTCATCCTTTTACTTCGTTTTTATGATAATAAATTGCTACACTTCGTAAAAATTTCGCAATCATAAACATATATTAATTGGCGTATTAGAAATAATCTTTATTTTAACGCAAACTATCATTATTAGCTGTTTTAGAGATAAGTACGAAGTATGTACATTAAAAAGATGAATATTCCATTGATTAATTAACATATCTACTCTATTTTAAGTATTAAACATTGTTTTGTGTACTCTATTTTAGGTATTAAACGATTTTTTTTCTGTATATTCGAAAGTCGTGGGTCCTGATCCTTTTATTGAATAATGGAAGTTATTGAAACGATAGCCGCTTTGTAAAGTGAGATTTAAAGTTTTATAGTTTTAAGTTTTAAAGTGGATTTCAATATAATCCACTTCCGTCCATCGAACAAAGGGAGAGAAAAAAATTAGAATTATTTTTATTTTTTATCCGTCTGCAGATTTGAAAAGGGATAAAGGATCTGGAAATGATTTGGAGAGTTAAAATTAGTTTCAGAATGACGTCATTGTCCGGTCTTCATGCGAGAGTATTTTACTCTTCCGCTTTCACGGTATCAGTTATTCAAGTCACAAAGTCACATATTTAAGCGGTCGCAAACAGCTCCGAGGTTACATAGCTGTTTATAAAAATTCGGATGTGACAATGTCGAAAAAAATGGGTTGCACGAGCTTTGGATATTCATAAGATTTTATAAAAATATTTTGTCATTTTTATTTACACTTGTATCATAAAATTGCGAAATTCTCTACGAGCTGCATCTTTTGTCTGTGTCATCTGATTTGCTATGTAAAAGGAGCAGAACATATTTTTCTAGAAAAATTTTTATTTTTTGTATTTTTTATAAATTATGGCTACACTTTATCATATGATGCTATTATTTTAAATTAAATTTTAATTCGCACGTATGAGATATGATAACAGGAAAGGATGAAATTTTCAAGTTTCTAAAATTATATCGAATGGCACGGTAATAGTGAGACCGTAATTGTTTTGGTGGATGCAAGGCATGTGCACCGAAAGCCACGGAGAATTATCAAAGCATTTCAGTTGGTCCACCGGCGCGTCGACTAAGGTTCGACTAATAAGATTGCAGGAATACACTCAATGAGCAGTAACGAAGCAGCTTGGAACTGCTTCGGGGAAATTGGCATAAATGGAATAGCGACTGCAAACCGACGCGTCCATTGTTAAGCGTTTGTAATCAATATGCGCCTAGAGTACGTATTAAACTGGCGCATGAGAGACTCAGTACGATGGTTTAATCTGAGATTATGCCCGTGATATTTCTCTTTAAATGATTAAAATTGACTTATTAAGCCGTTATCTCTCTCTGTCCAAATATTTCCCTTTACATCAAATAAAATTTCTTTTCGTTATCTCTTTAACATATATAAATTTGAAAAGATTATTATTAGAAGAGAAAAAGAATTCTTTATAAAAAACAATATATTAAAATATGGGGATTTTATGATTTTATAAACAAATTATAAATTATACTCTTGTATTAATAAATTTAGAATAATTAACAAATTGCGTCAAGAGTAATTTATTGTGTGAAATTGTAATAATTAATATTATTTCATAATTTAAAAGTAAAAATGAAGAAGTATGATAGGTATCTCGGATACAATTACATTTTTTTGCTTCTAAATCACAGAATAACATCATTATGTTGACTGTTGAAACTGCATTTGATATTCTCTGTAGACACTCTATAGACATTAGATGGACGATAGACCTGATCAACAATGATATCCGATGTCATGCGGATCGCTATTATCAGAATTGCAGTAGCAAGAATGCCTTCTCTTGAACTCGAGGTACTTCCCTTTATGGCGCACTCCGTCAAATTACTCGTCGCATGAAGTAAATCGAGCTCTCGGCGTCAACTACTTTAGACTCATCTCCCTGCTCTTACACCGTTTACCATTCAATGCAACTTGCATTCATGGATTCCATTTGTGGATCGGTATGAATAGACGTTGCCTCTCGTTTCGGTTATTTCTTATGAGAACAAGCATCTGTGCGATTCGTTCCTTTTATACAGTCCACAGCGATTTCATTAATTTTCTAAAGCTTCAATTTTGTAACGTACAATATATGCGTTGTAGCATTCGAGTTTTTGTAATCGAGATTGTTTTTTTATGGACTTAAATTTAATTAAAAATCACAATATAGGAAACAAATTAAAAGTCACATGTAGGAAAATATATTTTTTATAACTTCTATTCCTTTGTCTCTTCTTTCAAATACAAACTTGCAAAGATATTTTATTTTATTTTATTTTTTTATTTAAATATATAT
>NW_017259353.1:965204-971467 GCF_001594045.1 Atta colombica
TTATTGCACGTAGTTCATATTTTGTATAAAACCAATTACAATTTAATATTCACATCATGGTTGCTATCATAGTTGCTTATAAGTTTACGGTTGCTATAGATTTGTTCTGTATAGTTAGAAATTGCATCAATCTCATTTTAATTAATTACTGACTATCAAATGTTGTGAAATTGATCACCGGTGACAGGGCAAGAGGCCAATTGCATAATTTGCTTACTGGAAAGGTTAATGTGCGTTTCGCACTGAACGGGAAAATGCGCGTAATCGTACGAAAATTCGATTAGCGAAGTTCCAGGATGCACGACGGCGATAACAGTTAATTGTGCGTTTCATTAGTGGACGCTTCTGCACTGCCGTACGCACGTTGTTGCTAAAACAGGGTTTTAACGACGAGTAATCCGATAAGTTTCAAGTTGACATTCTGTGCAAAATATAATAAATTTCCTAGAAATCGTCATAAATTCATTTGACAGGTTGATAATATGTAGCTAGATTTATCTTAATAAATAAAACAATTTTTTTGTTGAAATATTTAAATATAGATCTGAATAATTTTGTTAGCTATTAAAATAATTATGTAGGACGCTTAAGTTGGTTACTAGAAGATCAAAACTTTCTGCAGCATTGATTATTACTCTCGAATTTGTAATGTCAAATTATATTCAATTTGAATTATTTTTAATTATTTTTGTAATTCGCCACTGCTCTTATCCAATATCATTAATTTGGCTAAAACAATTGAATTAAACCATTTAACTAATCATTTAACTTAAATCATTTAACACTCGAGAAAATATATTATATTAAATTTGACATAAAAAATTATTGTATTAAATTTTATTTAAATTTTATTTTACTAAATGCGTAAGTTAATAAGTAATCAATTTATTTGCAAAAGAATTGGACAACGTGTTTCATTCATTTTATTCGTTTAGAATTGATATTCAAATCTTTGACAATATATAACAATAAATGCTCTCATGCAGTATTCAGAATTGAATTAATTTCCAAACATTCCAATGTAGTACATTTTTTTTCAATTTTTAGAAAAATTTTTTCAATATCACGGAATTGCTAATTCCAATGATGTTGAACGGAATTAAGGTTTCACAAACAATAGTTACAGAAATGTCTGCATTTGGCGAAATGGTATTTTTTTGTCTCTTATGCAATCGTGAATTTTTCATTTGTTCGTAATTATTCTACGTTGTTCATGCTATTTTTATATTTTATTTGATTCGTATTTTATAGTCGTTGCTATAACGTCTCATGAATACTTCTCATCCGCAAAATAACGAAGTGATATTAATTTAGCTATCCATCATGTATAAAAAATGTTATTCGCCTGTAATAAAGTTTGCTTGTTATTTTATTTTTCGATGTACACTTTAGTTAAGAGAGAAAATTTTAGAATATTATTTTCAATATTATATTATCAAAGTTTTCGATGTAGTAGTTGACGACTTCAAATAAAGTTAAATTACGAAATTTGAAAAGAACGTGCAATGATATGTTCGCTCATGACTTTTATATAGAAGACTTTCTTTAAGAAATGCAGTGTCGTGAAAAATATGAGTCTCTTCTTCGATAACATAGCTTGATGGAAGGGTTCACAGTTTATTCATTTTATTTAATGCGAAAGTTTAATGTGGAAGGTTATTTAGTTAAGGAGTTATTTAGTTAAAATTATATCCAATTTCGTGCAAAATTTAGAAAAATTGTTTTGAAATGCTTTGACATAATGTTATTAAAAATACAAGTAACAATTTTTTTACTCTTTTAATAGAGGAAATGTCTCTTTGCGAGAAGAGATGACGAGAATGACGATCAATTATCCAGAACCATGACGTAATACGTTACTGTTCGTAATACGTTGCTGTTCCCGTAATTGTAATGTAACGTTCACATTTATATTGCAATCAGCATAGGTATGCTCGTGCTTGCCTGACACACAAACATTAGCACAATAACATAGTGCTGCACCGAGTGATGTGACAGAACGTAAACCATTGTGAACTGCGATGAATATGGAGAACTATACACTGTCATATTGACCTTTTCAGTATCATATTTCCATTTCTTTTTATCAAAATATCTTAATAGAAAATTAATTGCATATAGATAACGTAAAATAGAAAATATTATTTTTTTATTTTATACAATATATTTCATAATACAACATATATTTCATAATAATACAAAATATTTAATTTATTATCAACATTACATACATGAGATTTTAATATATCGCTGTATCATATTAGCGAAATTGGAGAGTTCTTTAGAATTTTTTCGAGATAATGCATTTTATATTTCATGATTTTATATTAATAAGTTGTATGTTATAAGACTCTGACAATACAGTTGATTTATGATTTGAGAATTCTACTGAAGATGAAACGCGAATATGAAGAACACAAGTTGGATGATGACTGATTTATTACTTCGTATCGATATTGGTAGAAAGTCATAAATCTTCGCACTTTCTCGTATTTTGGCATTATCTTTGTCTCCGTCTAGCCTTCATCAAAGACTTAGCTCGTATGTTTCCATACATTTCTCCTCTGATATTTTGAACACGATTAGTTTTAAAATAACTTCTCTCTCTACATTTTTGGCACACTTTCCTCTATAATTCATACTCGCACATACATCCCTTGTAGAGAAATATTATTGAGCACTAGTGTGCAATAATATTTTGAGGCACTACTGTTATAGTACAGTAATACTTTTCTACAAGTGTATAAGCGCGTTTCGACAAAATACAAATTCAGGAAACAATGCATCATACAAAACTAACTATTAATAACTCTATTTAAAAAAAAAAAGCATTTTTAGAGATTCTATAAGAACACTCCTTTAATATTAATAATTATTATAAGATTAATCTGAGAGTAAGTGACAGATTTCATTTACATATCTATAAGGATCCGTGTCATTTTTTTCTTAAATCGAGTCCATCTCGCGATGATACGGCGTACTACGCTGCTAACAGAGTACGTACGCTATAGAAGCGTATGCTATGCGAACTATAAGCATATTGTTTATAAATTTGATCATCAGACATAAAAAAAGCAGATTCAAGAACAAATTGAACTGCTAACAAAAATTCATCTCTAGGAACACTGCAACATTCCGAGATATACAATAATTCCATCTTTTTTCAATGCTCTTTACGGCCAAGTTCAGTAAAATATTAGTAAAAAGCGAAATCACATCCAAAGAAATTAAACAATATCAATATATGTATTTTTTAACTTGTTGACAAGATCATAATTATTATTGATAATTATTATTGTGGCTTCGCGGCTGAGATATATTTTTGGCAATCATTTTGTAAAAACGTTGCAAATGTATAAAGAAAAAAGACTGTCAATAGATGATACAATAATTTTAAACGGAGTTTAGCTTGTGTACCTTTGGGACATCACAGACTCTCGGAAGAACACCATCAATAAAACAAACTAATTTATACGTAGATTCCGAGATGTAGTTTGATTTTTTCCATTTTGTCAGTAATTTTTTAAGTTTATTGGTCATTTTTTTAATCGGACTTTGTTAATTACACTGTATATGTCTTTGGTGCTGAGCATTTCATTAATTTTTTGTTTGTATGAATTTTATCTATATATAAAACTGAAATATTGCCTTTGTCGGCTTTCGTAACAATTGAATTGTTTCTTAAAAAAGCATTTGGTGAAGAAAAATAAGCCATCAATACTTTAGTTAACAATTACTTTAGTTAACTTATATCCCTTCCATATCCTTGTAGAAAAGTATTATTATACTAGCAGCAGTGCCTCAAAATACTATTGCGTACTAATGTAATGTTCAGTAATATTTTTCTACAAGGGATATACTTCATTGCGCTAACATAATCCTTGTTTCTTTATATACAGGATCTGTGTATTTATTTTTATATGTTGAGCCCTCAAAATCCTCTTTCATTAATTCAGAAGCTTATGAGAAATTTTCACTTGTATATAATTAATAAAGAAAAACGCAAGAAGAAGCCTCGCATTTATTAAAAATAATGCCTGTAGAAATAAGAATTATAATATAATTTATTTAATTATTACACACAGTTATTTGTTAAATTTTGTGGATAATTAATTAGAAATTTTTTATCTTTTCCTATTATATAGAATACATAAGTAACTTTCCTCTATTTTTCTTTTCTTAAAGAGAAAAATGATAATCAGAAATTTATGAAATTATTATTTATTAAATTATTATCTTTGTTAAGAATAATGAATGTTAAAATGAAATGAAAAATTACAAATATTAAAATTGCTATAAATTCGGTTTTTTTCGATATCACAGTGGGGTCGTACATATTAACTTTTCATTGAGCCGTTTTGTATGTGAATATACGACATATCCTTAACTTCTACAGCAAACTTTTTCACGATCCTGCGGAACTGAAAACAAAGTGACCACGTATACTTCCGTAGTACAGCGGATATCCTCTATCGTTCTGCCTCCTCTTTTTCAGCACGATGGCAAGCCGATAATAAAGTTTTGCGAGCAAAGCCGCGTTTCGCTGCCAACGGTGCGGGGAGAAACTTTTTCTCTGTACTTTCGTTTTGTTTGATTATCCGAGGACGCGCCATGTAATAACCATGTTATTGTTACTATTGTTGGAAGTGTTCTTTTTTACGTCAACGCATACAACATGTACGAAATCAATTTATGAATCTATTCGAATTCCTATTTCAGTTTTAGATTAAATTATAAATAATTCTTATGCATATAAAGTGATAGTTTGATGATCATTTTTTAAATAAAAATTTCTAAAAGCTGAAAAAATATATAAATTATTCAGTTCAGAATTTTATAATTTTATAATTAATATATTAGAGAATTTAATATTCGTAGATTTTTATAAAAATTAGAACTAATAATTTTGAGATTTTGATTTTAGATTGCCATAGTCTAACTGTTTTTAAAGAGTAATGAACTGCAGCTACACATACAAAACTAGTTTATATTTTATAAAAAAATATATTTACGCAAATGTCGTTTCTCAAAAAAAATCTAATAATATATTTCTAATCACATATTTCAGGTTATATTGTTATTAGATCCGCTTAAAGTGCACTCTACATATATTCTTTTTCATAATCGCGTTTTTGTTGTTTCAGCTGCATCTCATACCGATCTCCGGAGGTAGTGTATTTTCCATTGCTTATGTTCCAGAGATCCCAGCGATGTTCTCAAACCGATATTTTACAAAATAAAATAGACATGATACGGCAGATGCGCGATTTAATAAAAATTTACACGCGGAAGCTCGCATAGTAAAAATATTAATCAACCAAATGCAAAATTTACTAACAATAAATATAAATTGAATTTATTAAAATTACATTAGCAGAGATATCGAAGAGTCAAATGAATACTCTTTAAATTTTATCGCACATAAAAATTTTTGCAAGCACAAGATCATATTCAGAAATATCGATTTATATAAAGTGACATAAAAAGAGATATCGGCGAGAAATGATGTTGTGAATAAAAAATATAGGCAATGTTTTATGCATGTTTGATTCTTATTCCTCTCGTATCAAAGAAAGCATTTTGTTGGGTAATAAATAACAAGGGGCTTAAAGCACAATAGCTGTATTTTGATTTTACACAACTCTTCTCAGATAAACTACTAGCTTGCTATTTTAATATTTTTGAATTATTGTCCGAATAAACTTTATCATTCCTGTAAATTTCTATGATGCTTAATACAAATCCGTTTTTCAAATTTTACGTCATAATTTTGAGAGAAATGATGAAAAAGGGACAAAAAAATGTTGATACTCTGTTGTGGCCTTATATAAATAAAGAGTATTTTTAAAAAAACTCTGTCATCGATAATCGAAAAACTTATTTGTACATTTGAAACTGGTTTATAAAATGTACTTTAAATTATAATCATTTCTATCTCAATTAAAAGGTAACTTAATTCTTTTTTTATTATTTTTATTACTTTTTGTTAAGAAACGCATACTTTCTTTGATACATGTAAAAATGTGTGATTTCAGAGGCGCTTTTTAGGCGCTTACTTTTTAAGAAAGCATTTTTCAACACATATTTACAGGAAACATTTTGGTCAAAATTAAATTTCTTATAAAATCTCAAAGTCTAATCGACAGAACGTTCTGCCCATTCTGTGTATAGGTATATGTGCGTGCATGTCTCTCTCTCTCTCTCTCTCTCTCTCTCTCTCTCTCTCTCTCTCTCTCTCTCTCTCTCTCTCCCTACTTCGACCT
>NW_017259353.1:971567-976050 GCF_001594045.1 Atta colombica
CTCTCTCTCTCTCTCTTTCTCTCTCTCTCTCTGTGTGTGTGTGTGTGTGTGTGTGTGTGTGTGTGTGTGTGTGTAATATGTGAAAAATAAATGTTTTAAATAAAAAAAAAACATAGATTAAATAAAGGAACAATGTGAAATTCACAAAATATAATATGATTATATTTTTAAATGGCTATATTTGAAAAATAAAATGAAACAAAACGCATTTTAAAGCTAAAAGTCGATGCTATTGTGTGAAATTAATGACATTTTGAGAATTAATTTCTTGTCGATATTATAATGTTATAAAAATTCTCAAAATTGTAAGTTTTTCATGTTTAATTCTTTCATGCCATATTCTTAAAATTGTGATTTGATCTTTCCAAGTTTGGAAAACAAATTTGTGTTCAGTGAATAAAAATACATTAAAAATAGCTAAAATTGTTAAAACAATTTTTTTTCGCAAGCTAGTATTATTAGAAAATTCATGCGAGTAATTTTCAAATGCATATTGAATCACGTACAATGCAGTTGTAATAAGAAAAATCGAAACCTCTGGCAGTAGTCGAGAGTTAGACGCGACTCTCTTGTTTGCCTATTAGCGGACATTACTACTGCAGTTGCGGTACGGGCGATTTCTATTTACGCTATCTGCTTATTGCGAATTGTTAGTACTGTATGCGTTTCTTTATTTCACACCGATGTACCTAATGCTACGAGTACATACTACAATAATGTAGTAAAGGATGTTTCTCCATAATAAAAGTTACGGTAGAATAACTCGCTAAAATATAGTTCAACGTGAAAAGTTTCATTATCATTGACGCAGAAATGCTGGAAAGAGCTAAAGTGGAAAAAAAATTATTTTTAAGTGATGTTCTTGAAAATGTTAACGTCGACGTAAACTAAGAGAAGAAAACGTGGTAACAAGAATCATAAGCTACCGACACATAAAGATGACGCAGTGCAGTAACAAAAAAAAGGTGTATGTTATCTGTCACAAATGCACATCCAATATGCCAGTCTGCATTTTCACGTTCCAATGTGATACATGATTTGTATCTTCCATAAGCTAATGCTATTCCAACGAGAAAGTTGTATTTCACAAAAGTTACATTACAAATGGACACAACATTTGACAGCTCTTTATTTTTTTCAAGATATAGAGAGAAGGAATCACTTTATATGTTGACGCTGACAAAACGTTACCTTTGTGCATGTTATTTTATTTATATAAATGCTTGAACAAAAATTTTTTTTAATAGCATATAACATCACCGATAATTCAACGTCAGTTAAGACGATATTAATTTTTTATTCCCTTTTTTTTTTAATTTCTGTATCTATGTGTAATTAGTCTTTTGTTATTGTTGTTTCTGATTGTTTTATTTTTCGCGATTCACGTATGAGTAATGGTAGCCAATTTGGCAGCTTAGTCCGAGCAAACTTGGGAAGATCGAGGAAGTGTGCCAAGCTCGTCATGGTGACCTCGACTAAATAGATTTCCGCGAACGATGAGAACGACCGTAATGGAGGAATTGGAAGTTGAGGCCTAGAATCTCGAAATTGAAAGCGGACCCGTTCTATCTTGTATACGCGGATATTGGAAAATTAATGAGAAATTCCCAAAACAATAGGCGCAGAAATTGACTTTAAATCCATTTTTGTCATAAAATTTTGTGCTTTATAAAATTAAATAATAGCTAAAACTAAATAATAGCTAAATAAACGCTTAATAAATTTTTAATTAAAATTGGAAAATTAAAATTATTCACGGAGAAAAATATTTGGTTGAATTAATTGGAATTGATGGTGGAAAATAAATGATCCAGAATTCTAGTTAAGTTTACTTCTGGTTAAATTTACTAGAATTCTAGTTATTTCGAATAGAATTCTGATAGATTTGAAATTGGTTATTTCAACCAAAATTCTGGATTGTTCATTTTCCACAGAATTTCAGTTAATTCAATTAAATATTTTTTTCCGTGTAAAAATAGAATTATTAAAGCGATATTATTTCCAATCGTCAGTGTAATATAGTTATACGTATATTCAAATGTATTATATTGTGTTAATAAATTTATTTATATACATCTCATTTTTTAAAAACAATTTAAAAATGGCAAAAAGCGTGTTTTGTTTAATCTAAGTTAGAACATTTTCAATTACGGATTCGTAATTTACAAGAAAAAAACCAGAATTAATACACACATATCACATATGAAATAAAAAAAGTTTTAAAATGTGGCACAGTATTAGCATTATTATTTTATTATTTTTCCTTCATATTTATGTTGTTTAATAATTAAATTTTTTATAACAATTCTTATTTACAATGTGATTAATATTATATGAAAAATAATATAGGAAACAGATATAAAATAATAATATAGGAAACAGATATAAAGTATGACAGAAAATCAAACGATAGAAATGGTACGTAGCGTATTTTATTTATTTATTTATTTTATAATAGATAATCTTGTTCTATGTATTATGTATCTAATAAACATCAATTTTATTTAATGTCCATCGTTATGTGCATCGTTATCTCAGGCATCGAACAAAAAATATTAAAAATCGTGCGGTTTCATCGTGGCATAAACAAATTCGGCATTGGGATTGACAGTGATAAAACAGTTACAAATTCAAAACCGCATTTAGAGCCGCAGATATTGGAACCGCAGGCTATCGTTAATAATAACTGACACGATGTAACTGTGCAATCAATATTATTCTAACGATGACATTTGTACGCATTTGATCTTTTTAATTATGATATTTATCTACCACTGCAAATAAAAAAATAAATAATAGTATCTTTAAATAAAATACTTGCGGATTTAATATAGATTCAATATAATTCAATATAATATTAATTCATTTCTCGATCGAGTATGTTATATTCAGGAACGCCAACCATCGCGCAGGAGTTCTTTGTAGTATCACTGTCGATTTTTTAAATATAAATCCAATGCTCATTAACGTCGTAATCGAATTCAATTTTTACTGTCAGAATTTCTGTAATTTCCCAAGGGCTAGAACTTCTATGGGCGAGTCCCATTTATTGTAATCGATCTTCTCTCAATTGCGGATGGTTCTTCCAGTTCCATCGTTATGCAGAAGAAACGGCGGAGAAGTTTGGAAAAAGTGAAGTAAGGAGAAGAAAGGTCTTTACGGATAGCATCAGGTCACATTGTCGAGACTTCATAAATTCTGTAACACTTCCACTGCTGCATTCTCGATGTTACATCAAAGTTTTCTTAAAATATTTCCCCAAACGAAAAGTTTCCGTGCAGAAAACTTTTGACGGCTACTATGACGTTTACAAACATCTGCAATTGCAATGCAATTGCAACGGATACAATTGTCATTCATCTATAATTTTTGTTGGCACGCCACTAGGGCGGAAACATATTTTCAATAGAAATTCTCTCAAGATGCGTCTTTAAAATTTGAACAAAGTTAAATATTTCTCGCACATTTCTGTGATATTTGCGCTGTTACGCTGTTGCGCATTATATAAGTCGTATATCTGAAAGAGTCATATAGTATCAAAATTTTGGTTGATGTTTTTTATATTATCAATCTTTATAAAGTAAATATTTCGATGTGGTTTATCTATCTTTTTGTCATAAAATTATTAATGTGTCATAAAATTATTAATGGTATTTAGTTGGATTAAAAAAATTAAATTATAAAGTATTTATAAACGTAAATATTCTTTTATATATAATATAGCAATTCTTTTTTTTAAATTATATAACGATTAGAAAAAAAACAAGAAATGAACAGAGAGAGCAAGAGAGAGAGAGAGAGAGAGAGAGAGAGAGAGAGAGAGAGAGAAAGTAGTAGTAGTAGTAATAGTAGTAGTAGTAGTAGTAGTAATAGTAGTAGTAGTAGTAGTAGTAGTAGTAGTAGTAGTAGTAGTAGTAGTAGTAGTAGTAGTAGTAGTAGTAGTAGTAGTAGTAGTAGTAGTAGTAGTAATATCTCTAAAGTGTTGATGCTACATCGAGTTATTTCAAAATCCTGCTGAGCTTGTAAGATCATAAAGGATAATAAAGATAGATGAAAAATATAAGTCGATAGCCGAAGAGAAGGGACAGAAACTGTAAGATAAAGGACAACTTTACTTTACCTATGTATAGAACAGTATTACAGATATCTTGGCTATTATTTCGTATCGTATTCTCATGAAGCCTCACAATTGAAATAATTTAATTAATCAGTATTTTATTATTTTACTTATATTTATTTTAAACAGAAGCCTCATTTGAACAGAAACCTTGCAAGTATATTGCACATTTATCGAATAAATTTAATTATAATTGTAAATTAATAATCACAATTGGAATAATAATTTGTGCGATTTGTAATGAGGTTTCTATTCAAAATTACATAAGTGAAATTGTAGAACAAACTATAACTCGATAAGAGAGAGAGAGAGAGAGAGTGAGAGAGAGAGGGGGGGGGGGGGGGGGGGAAAGAGAAAGGGAGAGAA
>NW_017259353.1:976150-986405 GCF_001594045.1 Atta colombica
AAAATACTTCCAAAACATTATATGAATATGTACTACTTCATTATTTAATAACGTTTTTATTTGCTGATATGTGTTCACACAAATTCCGTTGAATCGCTAAAGATACTCGTTTTTATTAAGATGTCCAGACAAGATTGTCATTGTGCTCGCCACAATGCGCTTACTCCATTATTGTGAGATTCTCACGAGAATCCAGCACCGTTTATCAGGTGGACAAAAGATGCTGTAAATTTTACAGATCCACATTCTTGTCCAAAATGTCGAGTTGCGTTTAAAAGTACTATGTATTTAAAAATATATATATGATAGACATTTTTATTTTAACAAAATAATGTATTTTTTAATATTTTATTACATTATAAAAGACATTATATAGAACATTATATGTAACATTATTATTAAATAGATTTTTATATCATAATTTACAATAGTTTTATAATCACTAGACTTAATTTATTTACGCTTATTTTTTTATTACTTTCATAGTTTGACTGAAACTTTGTTAATAAAAAATTACATTTTTATTGTATATTAAAAATTGCGTAAAAAAGAGCAATTTCTCGTAACAGAACATTTTTTCCAAATAATCTGGAAGAATTCTTATAAAATCTCATCTCTAGATCATTATTGTAGTTACTACGCGTTACTAACGCGGCTACATAAAGTGAAATAATGGTTTACCATATAAAGAACTTTTCGCGATGGCAAATGGCGGATGGTCGTTTTCTGAACGTAAGACGCAGTTAGAAGTTCGTCATTGTGGCGGCTCATCTCTTGGAATGCACGAGTTTTACGACAGCAAAATTTCCTTACCGAAGGATTCTGTTAGAGAGAAGGAAAATCCTGTTCCAGTAGCGCCGCCGAATTTATAATCCATCGATATATCAGAGTTACCGCTGACGTATTTGTTCAAATCCGTATGTATCTCTATGTCACTACGCTTTTAGTACGTATGCTTTAGTACGTATCGAAGCAGAAACATGCACGCGTAACAAATTCTAAGCATTTATGCAAAGCCAGACTTTGCGTCAAAGATGCAGAAATTATGTTTGTGGTTAAAAAGATTTTTCGAAATGTACATTCGCTAGAAATACTTTTACATAATTAATTATAAAATAACTTAAACGAAAATCAGGTCAATAATTAAGTCTCTTAATTATATTTTATTCAATTTAAATCCAACAATAAAATAAATAAATAAATAAATAAATACGTGCCTTTTTTCTATACAATTTAATATTAAAAACTAACTCTAATTTTTGTAGTTGTTAGTTAAAATCAAAAATTATCGGTACAAAAGATTTAGAAACCAGAATAGAAAGAAACTAATAATTTGTAGTTTTTAATAAAATCAAATATAATTATTGTACTTTTGTGTTGTCTAAATATACCAAATACTATAAAAACATCGAATGTATAAAATATTGTCCGGAAAGTTCGTGCCGATTTTGAAGGAAAATTGAAACGCAGAAGATTTAAATTTTAGTATACATTTATTAAATTTAAATCTTTTGCGGCACGAACTTTCCGGACAACCCAATAATACCTATAATATTATATTTATAAAATAACTTATCATATTATCATAATGCGCAATTTTTTTGAGAACATTATTATCTTTTATTTTATTAGAAAAAATTTTGATTTTGAAAAACTATGATTTTATTGCGGGATGCGGATATAGTAAGATTTAGATAGCAGATATATATAGTAAGATTTAGATTGAAGTCTATTGAATTTATAACAGGACAAGTCCTGTTTTAGAAAACAGGACGCATCCAATATCCTTGACATTTCTACGAAATGTGTATATATGTTGGTGTTGAGTGAGAACTTTTAAATTTTACAAAATGTTACAAAACTAAGTATTGTATTTTACATTGATATTTATAACTTAAAAAGCATATAGAATATTGAAAATGTCTAGGTCAATAATTTCTAATGCTACAACTCAAATAGAAAAATATCTGGGAAAAACTGATTACTGGCCAAAAACTGAACAAATACGTTTTATTCAGTTTTTGTTTTACGATTAATTTTATTTATGACCATTAGAAATTAGCAAGAAGCTGGTTAATAACTCCCTAAAAATTAGCTAGATTTCTATTTAGTTATTATCTAAACAAGCACTTAACTGACCAAATGCTGGCCAATAATTAAAATTCTTGACTAGTTACTAGAATAAATTGATGTTCACAAAGATATTATTAAAATGATAAAAATATTCTAATTCTATACTTATGTAGCATGACGACTTGTTTCGCGGATGTGGAATTTTTATCCTGTTGATTAATTAATTTTTATCCTATCAGTTAATTAAACTAATAAAAAAAATTTTGTACTTTAATATAATTTCTGACCATCCCCTCCTTCAGTCAATGAGAAAAGAAGGATAGCTGAAATTATAAACGACACTTTTTTTGTTAATTTAATTATCTATAATAAGCTTAACAATTGTAAATGTGGAGACTTACGTATTCCTCATGCTTATAAATTTACCAAGGTTATTGTCAATGTCTTTCGCTAAATTCGTATGGGTACGTAATACGACTAAGTTAGTCAGCTATTATCAATTTTATAATCAACAACAAATAAAAATTATATCAGAAGAAATTATATATCGAGCAATATATAGTCGCGGTAATTAATCCATGAGATTCTAGACAACACAAAGTCCAAAATTGAGACACAAAACGTTTTAAAAACGTCTAAAATTTATCTTAAAAACATTTTGTGAAAATTATCCAAAAAACATTTTAAAGATTTTTAGACTATTTGTTGTCTGAAATGTATCAATTCCATTAGCTACTTTATCCTTCGACGCACATTCAGTCTCTAGTTGGTGCCCAGTTACATCGAGAAAGGAGCCTTGAAGGCTTTCGAATATCACCGAAGAGATCTATTGAGACGGCTTAAAAAAGAGACAATCTAGAGAACATAAAACGTGAGTAGTATATAAAACTTTTATGTGTCTTTGTCTTTGGTTATTTACGCAGTCTGTTGACTGGTAAATGAAATTGATTATAAATATAAATGACAATAAATATTAACAACAAAAAAATAAATATTACAGTGTTTCTTAATGATTATTGAGAAATTATTATCTTTGATTGTTGCCAAAGGCATATAGATCATATATCTATTCTTCAAAATTTACTTTTTTAAATAAATTCTACAAATTATCAACTGTATGTTACGAAGAAAAATAATTATATTTAAAATTTTTTCATTTTCTTATATAAATATCAAAAAATTTCAGTAACATAGTTTATTAATTTCTTTCCCTTTTCATGTCCTCGTGATTAATTAATTAAACCTTTAAAAAGTGAAATAAAAAATTAAAAAAATATGAATTGCAAAAAGATTTTAAAGATTTTAAATTTTGTCTGAAATGTATCAATTCCATTAACTACTTTATTCTTCGACGCACATTCAATCTCTAGTCGATGCCCAATTACATCGAGGAAGAAGCTCTCAAGACTTTCGAACATCACTGAAGAGATCTACTGAGACGGCTTTAAAAAAACAACTTAGAGAATATGAAACGTGGGTAGCGTAAAACTCTTAGTGTGTTCTTTATCTTTGGTTTACGCACGTCTATATAACTGCCCTTCCCTCCCCTCCCCACTTAACCAAATCTTAATGAATAAATTACATAATAATGTGCTATATAATGTGGGGGGGGGGGGAGGGAGTAGCTAGATGTTATATTATTTACGCAGTTGTTTTAAATGAATCCTAAGTATTATTCTAGGTATAACTGTATATATATTCGCAAAGAAAAATAATTATATTTATAATTTTTTCATTTTCCTATATAAAGACTAAGAAATTTTGATAACGTTATTAGCTTATTAGTTTCTCTCATCTCCTTTTGTATCTTCGTGGTTAATTAAGTGAATTTTTAAAAAGAGGAACATTGTTTCTCTTCAAATGAATACATTTAGGGAGGCGTTCTCGCAATGTTCTCACAGAACGGTCGGTTATTGCTTTCTACTAAAAACTTTTCACTAAGTTTGCTATGGTAATTCTGCTGTGGTCTGTCTCAACAATGGGATCGTGTTTCTCTTGGTCGAATTAAATCTCTGCTTGAAAAATACTATGTACGATGCAAAGGAATAAACTTTTTAAACATTTAATGCTAATGTATATTTGTTACTAGAAATCGGGAGAAAAATTAAAATAACGTTGGATGACATAATACTTGCTAATGTAATAAAATGTAAATTTCTGTGACATTGTCCTGTGCTCAACTAACTGTACGACGTATTCAGTGATGAGACGAATAATCTTACAGAGAGAAATATGCAAATTACAGGGTTTCCAGCTAAGTGCAAGGCTGTGTAATGAATTTGAATTGCGTTTAACGTATAATTTCGAGCAACATTTATCACGAAATCTAATATCGTCTCTTACTTGTTGGTGGAACAGCATAACATTCTTCACGTTAGATTGTCCTACGTAAATTTATTTTATTATCGTGTTGTATTTATAATTCCTTTAAGTTGTAATAATTTTGAAAATTTTAATTTATTTTTTATATAAAATATACTTTTCTATGACAGTGTAATAGTAAACGATAAAATAATTTCTAATTATATATAATATAAAGAACGCGCAATAATTTATTAATACACTAATTTAAACACATTGTTATTTTCCACGCGTATCTCTTGAAAACGCGTATCTCTAGAAACATTATACGTGTTATATGACTGCCTAGTTTGTACAACAGATTGACTATTAGTTCAGATGGTGCGCAGGCGAAATGTCAGACGAAAGAGCATTCAGTCTCCTAAATTATGATCAGTGATTTAGGTGAAGGATACACAAGGATACACAAAGATAAGAAGTTTTTATAAAAAGGGATGTGATACGAGAATGAGAATAAAATAAAGTGATATTTACCACTTAAATTAACACGCTCGGAATGCGTTCCGAAAGATGAGGAGAATATTGATGAGTTAGCTGTAATTAAGCAGGTCTACGAGTTCGGATTTGTTTTCAGTATTTTATTATATGGTGTAAAAGCTTGGACTCTTGTATAAGAGAATACAAGCTTTTGAAATGTAGATTTATCGCAGAGTACTGAAAATTTCTTGGACTGATAGAATAAATAACGCAGAAATGCTTTGGAGAATGAGAAAAGCAGATGAGATCGTTGACACTATTAAGAGAAGGAAATTGGAATATTTCGGGCATGTAATGCGTAATCAAAAATATCACTTGTTGCATCTTATAATATAAGGCAAGCTTGTCGGAAAATATGATCCCGGTCGGAGGAGAACATCATGGCTGAAGAATTTGTCTCCGACAATGGTTTGGGCTCAGTACATCTCTCTTTAGAACAGTGATAGGCAAAGTGAAAGTTATGTTACTGATTGTCAACGTTCTTCACGGACAAGGCACATGAAGAAGACGACGTTAAATGTAACTAATTGTAATGCACATATACTAATTGTAATGTATATAATACAGACGCGTTATTTTAAAACTACCACTTTTCTTAACTGCGTTTATCTGACTACATACGGCACATTTCACTTTAATGTTGTAATTTGGCGTGTTTTTATAATACTTAAATACGATTGTAGTAAACTTTTATTTATACACTTTTCTAATATCGGCTTTCATATTAACAATTATTTTTTACTTATATTTTATTTAATTTTATTTATTTAATAATTTCATTGCTTTCTATTACTTCAACTAAACTATGTTGTCAAGAAATCGTTCTTTCCTCACACTGCAGTTTTGTCTTAATGTGGCTGAATTATATTTTAATTTTTCAAGGATTACTTGCCCTCAATAGACAAATTCAAGAGTCTATGATTAATTTCCAAGATGCACTGTGTACGTGGCATCAAGGACGTTCTGCTTTTGTGAAATTACCTTTGAGTGATAAGAAACTCTTTAAGGAAACTCTTTAAGATTTATGACACCTGTCAAACGGTTCATTACCCCTCAGTGGAAAATATTACTGAAAAATATCTTATCTTTGAATATCTTTTCATTCATTGAAATTGCAAAATTTAAAAATGACAAATGATAATCAAATAAATACTTGTTATTATTCTTTATATATTATTATTATTATCAATGAAGGAACGATACTGGAACGCAAAATATAAAAATATTTTTATTTAATATCGCGTAATTCTAAGACAAAATTTTAAATAAAACTTTAAATGATTTAAAATTGATTATTATAAATTGATATTATAATTGACAGCTTATATATGTCATGTTTGATATATTATTTTATTTTTCTTTTTTTTTTACATTAAAATTAATTAATTTCTTTTATTTTCTTTATATTAACAGCATGTTTTATCTATTTATACTATTGAAAATATGCAAAGTATATATCTAATTAATTATACTGTATAATTATTTGTCTCTCATCCATGCTTCTTGCATTTCTTCTCTTCTGCAGATTTAAACAAAGGCCAGTAAATTCATTTTTTGCGCAAGGACAAAAGGCCTTTTTCTTTTTATGATTTGCACCTATTTTTTTCTTTATCATTGTTTAATTTATATCTGCTTTCAAAATTCCTCGACGATACTGGTCATCATGCAAAGTCTTTGTTTTTAGATTTTCTTAACTCGTTAACGAAGTTTGTATATCTAGACGAAGAAAAAGCGTATAAAAGAAATGGTTTATGACTTTTATTGCATTGGCTGCTTTATATTCACATTGATAACCTGGGTCACAAGCTCCTCCTTTTTCTTGTATTGCGTCTTTCAAGTATGTACGTATTTCGCAAAGTTCAAATAAATGCGTCGATTCCATCGGATAAAAAGATGCACCAAAACAAAACGTTTTTAGGAGAAAAGAGTAACATGACGGAGAAATATAGTTTCTATCGTGATGCAACCAGCATTTTTCTTCCCTTTTCTCCGCAATACCAATCGATTTCCTTCGTGCCAATTTCCGCTTATCGGTGACTCTGTAACATCTTTATTAACTTTTTTTATAATGCTTTACATCTTCCATCACCTGCATCAAAACGATAATATAAAATAAAACCTAAGTACGTTTTTAAAGGACATTAATTATTTCGGATAATTTTGTCAAGGTTTATATTCTTTGTTATTCTCAATTACTTCTTACTTTAGACTTCTTGATATCTTATTTAACTTGTTTTAAAAATTCTTTTATTTTCTCTTTTTACAATTTTCTTTATCATGACTGACGTCTGAAATTGCTTCTGCAGGAGTTGGAAATGTAATAGGGATTTAGATGTTAATATCTACATTCTCTTTGAACGTCCCTGCGGTCTACTTGTCATATCCGTTTATATTCAGTGCCAATGGGAAATCATAAACATATTATGTCACGGAAGGATTTAGTAGAGTTATATAATATTCTTAAAAGAGAGTTATCTAAATTTTATATAAAAATTATTTTTAAATTTTTCATCGATCACAAGCACATTGATTGTATGTCATCCATATACAAATGACATTTAATTTTATTTTTTTAAATTGCCATAAAAAATAATGCTTTTTACTCTTTTGTTTCCAAGAAAATTCCTTCATTCAAATATAAATGACACCAATTTTTCGAAGAGAATTTGATGTCATTTATATTTAAATAATGCTCTCTAGAATGCTCTCGAGAATGGAAATAAGTTCATACATGAATAATGTGTTTGACAGTTAGTATATTTCTTAATAATATATTTCTTTTTTATAATATCATATTTATATAATAATAATATAATAGGCATTTTTATTAAATATTATTAATTTCCTGAAAAATTTAATTGACCTTTCAAAAAATTATTGTTACATTATAAAAACAAAAAGCATAAAAACTAACTAACGCTCTTCTCTTGGCTATCATATTTTTTTAAGCTTTTTAACTGATTCTGTCCAATGTTACAATTTATTTGTTAATAAAATACAATTTTTTTTATAGTTATAACAATTTAATAATAGAAAGAAAAAGTCTAGTATAAAGGATAAAGGTAGCAAATTCACGCATACACACACACACACACACACACACACTCACTCACACACACTCACTCACACACACTCACTCACCACACTCACTCACACACACTCACTCACACACACTCACACACAAACACACACACACATATCTCACACATTTTCCAAACATTGCACGCCAATAATTATTTAGGAAAAATATATTTCTCTCGCAGAAATGAATACAGTTTTTTTTCCGATACTATGACGCAATGTTACGCAAATATACGATATTTTCGACCGATCAATAATCCAGTTATAGTCAGCTATTGGCGCAGAGTTTTTACGTAAATTATACTCTACATTTTGAATAACAAGAGCTTTCTGTTTTTCTAAATTATAATACGTAACAATCTTGGAAATATTCGCAAATACGTAATAAGTTGCAAACGTCTTGCGGACGAATAATGATTATAATAATGTAAGAAAAGTATTCGCGTCGAGAGAAAAATATGTGCTTAAAGAAATCGACCGTTGAGTTGGCGCATCAAAAAACGAAGTAAAAAAGCGGAGATTAAGAAGGGAGGATGCGGCATCCCTTATCTTGTAACGGTAGTAGTAGATATCGCGTGAAACGACGTGGGAGAGCTACATTAAGAGATAAAAAGATTTCTGAACCGTAGAATTTACGACCAATTTCACCTACCGACGCGTTATTCCCGAGTGCGTTAACTCGCACCTGACAATCGCATAAAGTACTTTCGGCTGTCGGCCGCATTTTATTGGCGCCGCAGCAGAGAACGTTCAGTGTAAAAGTCACGCTTGTCTGCTACACACCGTGACGAGCGATGAAATAATTACGAGAATGTAATAGTGGTCTGATTGAATTACGAAAACTATTTGAACTAGTTGATTTATTATAGTGACCGGGAGAATCGTGACTGAAGTTAACTGTAAACTCAGTATAATTGATAAAATTCATTCTTTCTCTCTCTCTCTCTCTCTCTCTCTCTCTCTCTCTCTCTCTCTCTCTCTCTCTCTCGTAAGAGAGAAAAGTTGCATAAAATCATAATTTTTTTTTTTGTAAATAAAAATATCTATTTGTTTTGTTTGCACTTTTTGCATACAAAATCTCCGCTTTCCTTTTTTCCATGCTTCAAATATACATTTATCTCGTTTTAAGTGCAAAAGTTCTAGCAAAACAAATAAATTTTATGATAATACCATATTAACATTTCTGGAGAATTTTATTATCGAGTGCAACAAGGAATGTATGAAGGAAAATAAGTATTCCGCTGCGAAATTGGTGGTTGCGGTGAATTTTTTATTTTATTACTATTACCCTTACGGCAGAGCAATAAAACTTAAGTTACAACGTTCTGATGTTCCAAAGCGATTCCGGCATTTTGTGGTGCGCGGTTGTTTACCTGGTGCTCGAGTTTATCCTCTTGTGTTCCTGGACGCGCATACATCGCAGTACGTGCACATATATATGTTTCGTGACTTCATGCATATGCAGGTAGTCGCATTATGCATTTGTTGTATGTGCAACGTGTCAAATTGTGTCGCGTTTAGTTGCTATGCGGAAGCGAATGTAATCTCCGTAGATCTCACGAAATAAAATGGAGTTTCGACATATGGAAAAAACTGGATTTAGTATATCTAGATTAAATGTGTTGAGGAATGAGTGCACATACAGAAAAAGACTCATTTTATTTTGCGCTCTTTGCGTTCTCTCTTTTTCATGCGTAAAAAGAGTGAGAAGAAAAACGCGAATGAGAGAGAACGGAAGGAATACAAGTAGAAGAGAACACAAAACATAAAACGAGTTCTTTTCTAAGTGCACCTTGAACTCTACTCCACAAATAACTGCGAATACTCGGTCTAGATATTGGGTGCTTTCCCCCTGTAAGAGACATAGATAACAAAGTGAAATACAGTGAATCATTTTCACCTTTATAGCAAATAACATTGGCAAACAGCAAGAATGTAATGATTCACTGTGTTATACTGTCATCTGTTTCTCTTGCTGGAAAGTACCTATGTACTATGTTTGTGGGAAAAGTCATTGTGACCAAGAATGGCTGACTATCGCAAGTGTACTATTTTGCGATGCATTTACAAAGTTTCACGCGCGAAATGTTTCTGACGTCACACGATAATTGATTTTTCTTTTGATACTTATAAAGCGAGAACTTTTAATCTATATATTTTAATCTATATATCTTTTATCAATATATGTCTTATTACCAATAAACACATCAATTTTATTGATAAAAAATTATAATATTAATAATATATGTATAATTATAATAAT
>NW_017259353.1:986505-1010204 GCF_001594045.1 Atta colombica
TTTATTTTTTGAATTCGTTATATTGGATCTGTCATTTTAAACTCGTTAATTCTTATGTTTTGATCTAATTTTTGTATTTAAAAATAACTATAATGTTCGTCATATTTAAAAAAAATCAGACTTTAAAGACTTAATCGCTGGGGTCAACTCATATGTAAATTTTGCAAATTCTAAATTCAACCATGTTTTCTTCGCGCGTATGTTTTCTATGCGCGCACGTATAGTGTTCAATTATATCCTGAGTTTCATATTATTTGAGAGAAAATTTCTTCTTTTTTTTTAGAGTTTAATTATAAATCTTCAAAAAGATTTTAATTAAGATATTATATAAATAATATAAATAATATTGTAAAAAACAGATGATTATGGACGCATGTTAATGAAAATTAACAATTGTTATTGTTGCAGGGTCGAGAAAAACCGAACCTCTGAATGATGTGAGAGGAATATATGGACGGACACCAAACGGACTGGGCAGATTCGGCGAAATCACGAACACGTGGCGGGACGTAAAGCGGGGTGAGTCAATAAATCACGTTTCCATTTACGGATTAAATAATTTTATTTTAAAAAATCATACATGAATCCATAAAATTGCAAGTCAGTTTGATATTAACGTTACAACGTATAACAGTGTATGTACAGTATGATACAGAACTAGTGCGGCGTTTAAAACTTGAATTATTTTTTCTTGAAATGACTCGTAATCACATATATTGTTTTTTGTAATCAAACATTTTATACATTATTATTTATGAAATTTTAAACAATAGTATAAAATTATAGATGTAAAATTAGCTGGTTATAAGCGTAATAAAAGTTTTCAATTTTTGGTGAAACCGGATTATTCTATTTAGTTTAACAATACTATTGTATCATTTTATAAATCGCAGTGTTGCTGCGTGTTGCTACATTGCAAGGAATATGCATTCTCAATTCTGGTTTCGACCTAGTTTCGAATAACGTGCTCTGCATTTTTTGTTTCTAATGGAAAATTGCGTTTTCGATCGGGGACTATTGTACGCGAAAAATTGTAATAATGAAAATAAATGATCTTTGATAAATAAAATCTTGTGTATCAAAAAGAATAAAAATTCTCATTCTTCTTTGTAAAATATTTTTATTCTTTTCCAAAAAATATGGCATTTTCACTCTCTTGGTGAGATTTCCAAAAAATTTAGAGAATATATTATTGATTAGATAAGCAAAAATATGTTTCTTAAATATTACAAGAAATTTTATAGTTGACCACGCGCATTGAACGGTATTAATGTTCCCGTGAGCATAAGAAAGGCACATTTCTGATCTTTTTAAGTTCTCTCTCTCTCTCTCTCTCTCTCTCTCTCTCTCTCTCTCTCTCTCTCTCTCTCCTCTCCCTCCCTCCAATCCCCTCTCCCTCTCTTCCCCCTCTCTCCTTCCTTCTCTCTCTCTCTCTCTCTGATAACTTCCCAAATTCCCAAAAGACTCTACCTATAAATATGTATGGTAGCGTCTCCAATTTCCTAGAAAAGAGCTATTGAATGTCGAGCGGAGTACATTGCTTGAAAATGCTAAGCAATCTCTCTACAGTGTGCCCTAATTATACCGCAGTTACATCGACGAGGTCATTTAATCAGGAATTTCTTTCTTGCAAATTTACTTGCAAATTCTTTTCGTGATTAACATCCATGATTCAAAATTAATCTACTTAATCTTATCTTACAATTTTGTCCACTTAACAGAAACAGATAAACAATACTACATTTTTAAACTTGATATAGAATTATGTTGCAATTAGATAAGTTAAAATACAAATTATCAATATAAACAAATACATTTTCTAGTTTTTTATTATTTTCAAATAGTAAAGTAACGTCTTATTGCCATTAAGGACATCATTAAAACGTTATTGAGACGTCATTTGACGTCATCTTGCTTATTTGAGATATTGTATCACACAGTGAGAAGTAAAATGTCTGCTTACTTCATTTGTTGCTTACAATGTAATTATGGTTTATTTTTTGATTTGAAATTGGAAGTTATATGTATAATGCATTATTTGTGGTTTCTTCCAGCGTTAAGCCTGCTATGCGTAAAGAAATTTTCCGGCAGCGCGACAATGCTGGAGGCGCCGCCCGGAAGTCGAGAAGACCTCGTAGAGGCAGCAAGAACTCCTTGTACACCCACCGGTAGGTGACGTCGGCGCTTTATCATAAAGTTCGAAGGGAGTTTCGGTAACTCACGAAATTTATTAGTCCGCGTAAACACGCTCCGTTATGGTTCTGCGAGCTCCAAAATAGATGGCCACGGCTTGACGCCATTATACATTGTTGATAGTCGTGATTACATGAAGTAAAATGTGAGCGAATAAAACTTGGCAAATTATAAGAACTTTGCCGTGCAACTTTCGCTTGTGCATTCAAAATAAAAAAGTATATTATCGAGTTATTGCACCAATAAATTTAACAAATAATTCAAATAAAGGTTCTAATGAGTAAATTAATAAATTTAATCAAGTATGTTAGGGTTGCTTCACGCGATCATATCAACGTAATATGTTATACGTAATATGTTAAATTGAATAATAATAAATGAAATTATAAAATGATTTTCTTGTTGCTTCAATTAACTACTTCAATTAAACTAAATTTGAGGATTATATGTCGAGTTAGGGAATATTATAACAGTCTCATGCAGGCAAACACATACATCTACATACACATAAACATCCGGATTCAAGCACAAAAAGCCATTTAAGAAACGAAATTGTGATGTCAGAAATTTTCCGGTACTCGATAAGCACAAATCCCTACATCATTTATTCATATCCATCCTTCAAACTTTATCACTGCATCACGACGGCTATCACTCATCTCCGAAAGGCAACCTTACAAATTTCCGCCAACTAGGACACAACGAATTACTTCCTCGTTACGTTTCATCAGATTGCACTCCGTAGTTCCCGTCCTTGCGAACGCAATAAATTAATTTCTTCTTATCTTCGTCTCTGCCTGATAATTTATTATCTGTCTGATAAATTTTGCTTGATAACATCGCTAGAAAATTACCATCAAGAAATTTTCCATTATTGTCCCTCGACGTATTCATTCTTTATACCGGTGTCGTAAAAGCATTCTATCGCACTGGGGAGGAGGACGCAGACCGCAAAACGCATTTCCTTTCCTAAATCGATATCGTCAACACTAGCGGTAATTGACATCATTTTCACGACTAAATCGTTTTCCAATTTTCTCCTTATTTTCACGATGTAATAACTTACCGAGCCTAGAGTAAGTTTAGTCAAGGGATGGGTCAAGGGGATGAAACGGCTATTGGCGGCGGCTACTAACGGTATATGTACGTGTACACAAGCGTCTTCTTTAGAAGCCGTCATCGAGATAAGCTCTCATTGGCGATCGAAGCGTAATCACTATAGCTTCCTGAAATAGCGCGTCAATCCCTTGTATCGCTAAAAGTCCTTGCCGGAGGAAGGGCTTCGATTACTTGTCAATAACTGTATTATATATATATATGAATAACTGTAGTAAGAATTATGATTCGCGATGAACTTAATCAAATTAAAATTGCAACAGATAATAGCTGTCATTAAAAGATTTTTAAGCGCTCAATCAAATTACAAAAATTACAACAGCTATATATAGAGTATTATGAGATTCAAACTGTATTAATTAATAAATCTTTTTTCTTCATAATTGGTTTTAAATTCTTAATTCGTTTAACTCTTAAATTCATTTTGGTACTGTATATAGGATTAAAACACAAAGATGGATTCAGTTTGATGAAAAGTGTGGTGCAGTATGTTTCATATCAGGGTTTTCATACAGGCAGTATCAGCGAATGTAGATCTACACCACTCGAAACGATCGATTCGCTTTTCCTCGCATTTTCGGTCTCCGCATTTTTTCGCAGCATTGGGACATCATAAATCTCACGAGAAAGCACTCTCGCGAGTGTTCTCTTACAAGCGAGTGACACATACGATGATGATCGAGATGCAGATCGAAAAAATTGGCGTCGCTATAGGATAAAGGCGTCTGGGAATCTTGCGGGACGCGACCCTCCCGTGTCTCATTTCCCAGCGTGGGATTTTCATCTTTGTATCATAAATCAAAATGTCATCAATTTCGTAGCGGTTGCTCGTCTTCTTCTAATTCTCTCGTGAACCATCACTGTCGGGATCGTGTACAAATAAATAACGATCGATCGAAAAATGTTGGCATGTTTTAAAAAGCTCGATTTTGAAAAGTTTCGAAGGATCCTTTTCGTTCTGTTCTTTCTTCCTTCTTTCCTTATCCTACCTTTCGTCCCGCAATTATTCTCGTGTTCGCGAGGCAACTTAGAAACTTTGGTAATTACGTAGAATTAAACTCCTTAAAATTTATAACATGACCAGTTTGACACATTAGCAATATAAGGAGCAGAATAGACGATTAGAAGAAAAATGCATGTAAGATAAAGAAAAATTGTTACTTTTTAAAGTTTTTTTGAGACACGAATAATAATTTATATTAAATATTTAAATTTATATCAAATAGAATATATTTAACAGTTTATATTAAATTTTAACTGCGCTAGTAAACATTATCACACTGTTAATATTTTCTATTAATATTTTATGTTATATGATATTAGGTCATATAAAGAACAAATCCAATCAAATAATAAATATAATTAAAACGTATTATATATTTTCTTCAGTGATTAATTTCTTATACTAATAATTAAACTTTAATGTTAACAATTTAACTTTTTAACTTAAAATCTTACGGGATTATTTTTAATCTGATCGTTCATATTATCGATTTTCTAAAAAAAAAATGTAGTAGCGATTTTACATTATTTTAATACATAGCACATTATCATTAATGCAATCCATAACGTTTAAGTACATCAGAAAATAATGTGCGCTTCTCTCGTGAATTCAACATCGAGCGAAGTTATAATGCGGAAACAGTTTGCGACGAACGAATCAACGCGCATCGAAATTAATAACAACGCGCATGAGGGCATCCCGTCTGTTGTATTAATTAATATGAAATTCTAGATCGGCAACTGTCATGCCAGCAGCAGAGCTGTTTTCTTGTATAATTAATAATGATCCTCGAAGTTACTGTAAATGTAGGCATTTTGTTACAAACTCGGATAAATTCAGTCCGCAATGCGAAACATCGTTAATGATATTAGAAGATAGGAGAAAATTAAATAGGAATTATTAAAATGTAGAAGCGCATCTAGCGCATCTAAGGTTAATTATTTTTGTTTATTAATATTTTTTTTCTTTTGGATATTTAAAAAATTCAAGTTTAAAAGATATCAAATTTGCTTTGATTGAATTAATAACGATATTTAAAGTATTTTTTGAAAAATATACAGTTTGAAATTTATAGAACAGTAATATAATATTATTTAATGATATCCATAAAAAATATAATAAAAAATTGAATGAGACAAGATGTATTACAAAACTTAATTGACTAAATTGACTTGCTAATTATCTAATTGTTCATAAGATGATTCAAGAATTTGAAAAAAATATTGAAATTATTCGATCAAAGATTTAATCTTGTAATATTTTGAAGATAACACTAATTCAATTTAATCATAATTCAATCGAATGAAAGCTCGTATTGTGTATAATAGAAACAGATAACACGCTTCCTTGAAGCGGCACGCATCCTATAATCGAGTATACATTGTTATGATTTCTAGTATATTGTATTCTTTTTCTCTGTTTCTTTCTCTGTTTTTCTCTCGTATGAGGCATATTGCATATTTCCATATTTGTACGTAGGCGATTATATAATGAAAGCACCGATAACGTGTTCCAAATACAATTTATTGGTGATAATTGACGAAACGGATTACATGCGCGAATTGCGGCTACGATTACTATCGATATTTTTTTCTTTTCCTGTATCATGGAGAATTCGATATCAGCCATAACGAACTGCTCGATCTAATTAAACTCGTTGATCGGAAAAGACATTCGTATCGCGCAAATGTTTCCAAATAAAAACGATCGTCCTTTACTCGAGACCTAAATCGAAAACAGTTTTAGTCAGTTTACATGTCATACTTTCTTTTGTTTATATTTATCAATTAATTCATTATTATTAAAAATTAGATTTATCTATCATTTATTATTAAATTTATTTCGCAAAAATAACTTCTAATAAGAATAATTGTAATGCAATTATCCTTTTTGTGTTGATTATTCCTTTATTAAATCTTTCACTTAAAATAAATATTTATTATTGCATCTTATACATTTTTGAAATATTGCATGCACGAACTGTGAAAGAATAATGTAATGATATACAAGTTAAGAACAGCTTTAATATGATTTATGATGTAGTAAGAAATAATAATGATTTTTTATTTATTCGTACATATTAATGCAACTAATGTTAGCTATACATTTTTTCATATTTCTATTTCTTTCATAAATTTAGATTTCATCATGAAATCTAAATTTGAAGAAATATTAAAATAAAAATGATATATGTATAATTAAATTCACATATTGTAGCTTATTTATTAACTTTATTTGATAACAGAAAATAATTATCTATAATGAATTCTATGCAAAGCATTCAGCATTATTATTATTTCAAAAGAACCTAATTATTGTTTATTCAATAATTAAATGATATTACTTTCATTATTCTAATTGAAACGTTTTTTCTATTTTTGATAAAATAATTAACTCTTTAACTGTTACAATTCGTTTTACCTGTCTCTAAATAGTGAATGTTTAAACGATTTATAACGCTACCAGCAATATTTACTAGGTAAACAGGCGAGAAAGTTATTACATAATTTGATTCATTATTATAATATACCATGGTAAACTTCTCCAAAACAAACTTTTGCGATACATCCGGTAAAGCAAGTGGATTCTTGTTTACCTCGCGCGATGTTATCGGGCAATAACGATGATGGCGTTAAGTCATGCGTGCGAGCTGACTTATTAAGGGTCAATAGGACGTCGCGAGTTGTGGCATTTGGTATCGGTTTCGGTCAAGGAACGAGATCGAGTGAATGACTCGTTATAGGGCTTCGGAACTCGGTTTTAGGAGCAAATACATCGAGGTCCACTTGGCTAACATTGAATAATTCATCAGGGTCCGACCAAGCATCTATACGCCATGAGTGCTATTCCAATATAGCCGTTGCACCGTTCATCTCGGGCTATTGATTGGGGCGGCGATTTTCCATTCTCTCTACCCACGTCTGTCATCTACACATCAGAAATGAATATGCCGCGCTTTGCTAAGAGTGATACACATTGCCTATAAACGAATAGATATATTTTTTAGATTTATTACATTTTTTTCTTACGTCATTTTAATAAAAATCTGATTATATTAATTTAAAAGTCTAACAAAAATTTCTTTTTTAATATTTTGTTATTATATTAATAATTTTATTAAAATTGAAAGCTTTGAGCATTGTAAAATATATATTATCATATGAATTATTATATTTCATCTACCACGTGTGTTAAATAGAGAAGACATATGACAAAAAACATATACCGTCATAAAAATATATAAGTGAAGAGCTATGACAAATTAAAAAATATATACATAATGAGTAAAAGAAATTAAAAAATTAAAGAAATTTAGTAATATTACTTCTTGCGAGTAATTTATTTTAATGAGAAACCTCAAAAACATCAATTATGAAATAAGTTTGAGAAGCATATCTTATAAAGCCTTGGATTTTAGCAATGTTTTTAAAAAATAGATAGTAAATACAACAAAAACAGAAGATTAATTGAGTTCGGCTATCGTTATATTGGCTTCACGGCGGAAGTGCTTTTTAATAATATTTGATAATATAATATTAAAATTAATATTAATATATGTATACATAATCTTATTCAAGTAAAGCGAGTCAATATGTTGTATTTGTATTAATATCTGACTGTTTAATTATACATTTATTTATTTGTTAGAAATGTACAAATTAAAATATAAATAAAATCAGGCAATCTCTCCTAAATTTTGTGAAGTAAAATCTTACTCCAAAAGAGTTAATATATTGTCACTATTAAAAAAGAATGAAAATTTGCCATTCTTATTCAAAGGTGTAAATTTTTCACTCTTTTTCAATAATGACAATTTTTTAGAGGTTTCATTCCAAGAAAGTTAGAGATTCAATTCTAAATTTTTATGATTCAAATCCCAACTATTCGAAAATTTTTGATGTAAGAAGTTTGAATACGAATTATACGTATTAACAATCTATAAAAACATATTTCTTACTAATAAATAAAACAGTATATAATTAATATTATTTTTCTTACATAGAAATCTTTTTTATTTTGTGTTTATATATTATATATTTATTATCTATACATTTATACATTTATCATTTATATATTAAAAATTAATTTAACAATAATTATTATAATAATTGTTAATTAGAAGTTACATTTCAATAATTTGATTTGATTCGATTCAGCACTAAAACATGATCGTATCTTTTTATACACAGTATTTTACAATGTATAAGACGCACAAATATTTATTCTTATCATTAATAATGAACTAATTCAATAGAAGCATAATTATTGGCATTTACGATTATCCTCACTTAACGAAGAGATTATTTTTGTGAAATGGATTTAGGAAGAAAAACAGGTGACAGATAATCGAAAGAAAATAAAATAAATTATAAATATACCCGGTGTTTATCGATAAACATCCCGGGCGACTTTATGCATCGTCGTTTGCGCGAGACAGTTTAAATGGGCGCAAAAAATGGCTCAGTAACAGGTCGCGAGCAATGACTGTTTATCAATCCCTCGCGAAGCGCATTGACTGGCAAAAAATTCGCACATATCTCGGTGCAATAAAGTTCGTCATCGCGCGAATATTTGTTCACTGTATGATATTACTAACGCTACAATCTACCTCTTTTAATCTGAAATCCAAAGAGTGTCATGTGTGTGTGTGAAAAGATTGAATAACCTCTGCTGAAAAAAATTCTACCGTAGCTTGTCTATAAACTTTAAACTGTCCAACTGTTATCACGCATGTGTAGTTTTTTTTTCACGTTTCGTATTTTATACGAACGAATTTCGTTTTAATTTTTAACAACGGCTTCCCAATGGAGCGGCTTTTTTTGCAGAAGCCATTTTCCGCAGTTTTATATCGTGATTTTCGACATTTCTGCTATCTACTTAAAGTACAAAAACATTTCTTGCAAAGGCATACTTTTTTTATTGAACTTTCGATTCTAGATTAATTTTGAAATGTCAAACTATAATTTGACCTTTAACCTATTGCGTTGTCATATCAAATATAATTCATAATGTTACATCCATAATTTGACTAATGTAGAACGACCAGATTCTGCAGTTGTTCAGATCGTGATTATATAGACAGATATACATGGAAACCTGGAAGTTTCGTCATGCTTTAGCGACTTCTATGATTACGTTTTACACAGACAACCTTAATCGAGTTTAATAACATTCGTAGTTGGAAACTGACTAATCACAGTCATTCCATTCTTCAGAGCTATGATTGACCAGTTCATAATTACGATGTTATTAAAGTTATCCGTGTAAACGTAGTTTATGCTTACTGTTATCTATCTACATCAATTTCAAATATTTTATTTGCGAATTGATTTGTCCCGAATACTGAAAAGTAATATTTTAGAAAAAGTATACATCAATTTCTCATTATACATAAAATAAATCGCTTTACAATGTTGATAGAAAAAGCGATTCATCTATTAAATCTATTTGCAAGGAATTATCCGTAGAATTTGTATCCCTATAAAAATCTCCTCATATCACATTTGGGATTATTTAACTAACTATGTAGTTTGAATGATAAACGTGAATGAATACGTAATGAACATTACGCGACAAAGTAAGATAAAAGACTAATGGCTTTCTCTAGCAATACATTACAGTCTTTACGGCGTACTGATAAGATAAAACAAAATTTAATTGTATTCGCGAGATTATTTGTCTTGACGATTTTGAAATTCTAAATTTATAAATTATGAAATGTTACTTTTCAACATATTTCTTGACGCACTGATGATTGCGACATACATAAGGTCGTGAATTATTTGACTGGATGTAGCATCCGACCTTTCCTGTACAATATTGATTCGATTTCCTGACTCGATGTGCTCGAGCTTGCAGCATAGAATTTGCATATGGAATTACAAGGGTACGACGGAGCAACGTATAACGAATCCGTGTTTGCCGTTTGATTGTACGGAAATTGCATCGGGCGTCGACGTGCGCGCAGTTGACAAGCATGATTTCCTGGACTTGGTGGAACTTCGATTCTGTGATCGATCTGTCAATGCTAAAATATACCTGAATTTCTGCGAATGGACGAAATGAAACAATCTTGATAACTGAATTTTGATAGTAATATTTCAAATAATAAATAATTGCGAAAATTCGAAAAAGAATATTATCACATCACATTTCTTTCATCGAAATAGTTTCCTAGAATTAAATTCTATCAAATCAAATATAACGTATTTTATGTAAATAATTATTTTTGTTTTAACTAATTTTCACTACATATAATCAATTTATTTAGAGTTTATTTCTTTCAATAATGTTATACAATAATACGTTAATGATACAATACATATGTAATTTAGTGAGTCAAATCATGAAGCATCAAAATAATAATTATTTTTGTGTTATGCGTAGATTATTATTGTACAAGTAACATTATTGTTATGAGCAAAATGCCGCAACCGAATTATAATAATAATCGAATTTATTGTTGCGCTGCATTTGAATGTCGATTAATTATGGCATTTTGCAAATCAGTAAAGTTGCGAAACTAGTGATCGAGCAGAATATTAAACTCGAACTTGCAGAACATCTGGCTATAATTACTGTCTATAATTATTCTTTGAAACTGAATTATGACTAAAATAATCAGTCTTATCTCCATATAGGAATTGAGAGAGAGGAAAATTATTGTTAGAATTAAACTATTATTAATATATATTATAAAATTACAAATTACAATATGAAAAAGTGATAGATGAAGAAAGGTATATTTATTGCTACGTTTCGTTTAATATTTTGATTATTACAAATTTTTGTATTACAAAATATTTAACAATGAAATATTAATTATAAAATAATATAACAAATATTTTTTTAATAATGAATTAATATACTTAATATTTAATTAATTTTTTATAAATCAATATATGTATATCAGATCAGAGTTTTATTTTCGATTTTTATCTGTGGAAGGATCAGGTATCTCATGGCAATTAGTAATCATATTTTTCATAACATATCGCGATTATTCGAATATCTACACACATTTAGCTAAGTATTTGAAAGGAAGAATAAAAATAATAGCGATAAACCCATGATAAACGCATTCGTAATAATAATTATTCGTTGAATAACTCGACATTAAAAAAAACTCGAAGAGTAATTAACAATAAATTCCCGTCGTCTAGTGCGTACTTATTTCGATTTTATGCTTTAATGGATAACATCCAAATAAAATTTGATATATTTTAAAATATTTTTTAAAAGAGTAATTGATGATTTGAAAGAGTAAATGAATTTTTTTACGGAGAAATAAAACAAGTTTTTTTCTATTTTAATGTAGATATTTTATTTTTTATTTTTTTTACTTTACAAATAACTATTTGCAATATTTATTATCTTCTCAAATTCTCAATTTGCATTGTTTGACTCTTCTCTCTCTCTCTCTCTCTCTCTCTCCCTCCTCTTTCTCTTTCTCTCTTTCTCTCTCTCTGTTTTGAAAAAATCGAGAAATGACAATAGAAATCTGTGAATTCAATAATCTCTCGCGTGGAGAGAATTTTCTAAATAACTTGATAAGTCAATTCTCGATTCCTGTCGCAAATACGAATGACCCATTCTATTTTTTACGGTTAAATCCTATCATAGCAATTGTTTTGTAGTTTCACGTATTTCCCCCGCTAGTGCAATTCATGTTAAAAATTGGTCTAATTTTAAATATAGGATATATTCGTCTTGTGCAAAAAATGAGGGCATACGCCGCGCGTGTTGATAGACGTTAGCTTCGGCCACGTCTCATCTGTCGTCTATCATGTAATATAAGGAGATTTATCAAGATTAGCTCGATGTTGCACACGCGTTTCTCGTAATGTATTCATGATACTGCTGCATCGAACGGACGTAGTTATATACTACAATCATTCACAATATTCTTTTCTAAGACAAACAGTCAACTTTCGCAACCGAGAGAGAATAGCTTTATTCTTTTGAAAAATAATTGATAAATCCTTGACATTCAAAGATAGCAACGACGAAAATACACGATTTTGATAAAGTATTAAAAAATTTAATTTTCGGATTCAGATCTGAAAATAATTTTGTTAGGCTATTCAAATAATTTTGTTGAAAATTCGAACTGATTACTAAAATATGAAAATCTTTTGTAGTATTATTCATCGTGCTCAAGATTTCTACGTAATTATTGAGTTGTCCGGAAAGTTCGTGCCGATGTTGAAGGAAAATTGAAACGCAAAAAATTTAAATTTTAGTATACATTTATTAAATTATACAGGTTAGTCGGCACGAACTTTTCGAACCCACAATATTGTGATGATTCAACGAAATCATTTTCTAGCTAAATTTTTTAATACTTTAGCAAAATCGTAAATTATTGCATTTAATTTGTTATAATACAAGTTAAATGCAGTAATTTATGTCGAAAGATTTTAATATAACTATCACGTAAATATATTGGCTAACAGGGTATAAGGAAAACCGACCATAACTGGCGCCATAGGGGTTATAGTCGATTACAGTTCACGATGTGCGAAGAATATGAGAGGTGGAGGAACACATATATCAGTGGCGTGAAACAATTTCGATATTTGTGGTATGCAATAGCGATGCGGTTTATAGATGCAATTCGGAGTGCCATTGTATGCACCGCAGCTTTGTATTTCCATCTCTTTCGTTGTGTATCTGTCCTGCGTAGTCTACGTACATTCCAACCAAGCCATACATAGTGATATATTATAAACCAGAAAGTAATAAAATTTCTTAAATTATGTTATGTCTATTATTGTAAATTTATTTTAAATAATTTTTATATAATATGTTGATTTTATATATATTATTAAGTTGTCAATAGATAGAATAAATGTTTTTATACGAACATTAAATTAATAAACCTTTTAATTTGATAATTTTGTCGATAATGTATTAATTGTTTTTATCCTATAATCCTAGGAATAAACATTCTATATACGTTTTTTCTTAGATTTTGATTAGTTATTTTTGTTTGTTTGAAAAATTAATTTTAGGATCTGGGTCTGTGGAGACACAGTAGTGTCTCGGCGCGAGACATTATCATTATGCTCCTTTAGAACACTTCACACTTTAAAAAGCAGAAAGCAAAAAAGTAGCAGCCAATCTATATGAATGATATAAGTCATTAGAGTTAAATAAATAACAAAAATAGTACCACTTGGATTTTACTTTTTAATTTAATAGAATTTAATATGATTAGTTAATACATTGTAGCATTTGGGTTTTAATTTTTCATTTAGTACATTAGTTTTTTCGAGGAGTAATTTTTGACAGAAAACTAAAGTTGTTATTACTTGGGTTGGAATAAAAAGACCTTTAATAAAAATATCCTTAAAGAAAAACTACTATTATTTGGGTTGGACACTTAGGTTTTATTCGCTCAAGAAGCACATATATTTTTAGCGCTTTTTTTAAAAAGATAAGTTTGTTGAAATGTTTACTTATGGATCCAAGTAATAATCAATCTTTCGATGAGCAAGCTGCATTTCGAAATTCATTTAAAAAAAAGTATTGTAACCTTTTAGGTTCTGACTGTACCTGTTTGATATTTTTAGATCTAATGGATATTGCCAATCAGATGCAAGAGCTTACTGATCACTCAGTGAGCAGTCGTGCTTCTGAATACACCCAATAATTTATACGAGAAATCGAATAGCAGTCGAATTTTAAATTGTCTACACATGCGTGCGATTATAGCTCAAGATTAGCGATGTTAGCATGTAAGGTTATCATTCCATAGGTCTTAGGTTCAAATTCCGCCGAAACTCTGTGTGTTTTCAGAAATATGTATATACTTATAATTTTACTGCCATGAAAATTAGTATTTGCTTAATATTCATACAGGAATCGAAATTTTTAATATTTTAAATATTGAATCGATAAATCTGATAAATACATGAAATTTCTATTTTCATAACTTGGCATTTTTAATAAATCAAATTTTTTTAAATTAAAAGTTGAATTTGTGTTATTGTCATCTTTTCTTCTTTGAAAATAGTATTTAAAATTTCTGTACATGAATGGTCCACCAACGTTGTGGCAATATTGTCTATTCACAGAGCGTTATCATGGAAATAAAATCTTTCACAGCTTTTACGAGAGGTTTTTGGTCAAGCAATTTCGATCACTCTGACGAGAGTCTAGATGAATCAGAAACAATAAATCTATCTCTCGTCGAGTATTCTGCGCAAATTTTCTATTATCGAATACGCATAGCATAATGTTATCGTTGTGTTTATATGATTAAACATGATGAAATTGAATTTCGAAATGATTTCCAGTATCAAATCACAATTATGCTTATTCACGAATCTTAATTTATGTGTTTTTGTGTTTCTGCAAACATCACGCAAAATGGACCACAAACCTACATTTAACATATGTACATTTTGTATCCCTTAAAACTCAAATAAATCTGTAATTGCGATAGATTTGAGAGAACTTTTGCGACAGATTTTAAAGAATAAAATTCTACTTATAATTACTACTACTTTATATATTGTTTATTTTTATGCATGATTTTATGTGTTTTTATATTTTTAAATATCTTTTATGTATTTTACATGTTATATTGGGTTGTCCGGAAAATTTGTGCCGACTAACTTATATAATTTAATAAATGTATTGGGAATACAAATTAGTTCGGTCCATTTTTTGTGCATTTATTTCAAAACAAAATGAATGAACAGATCAATTAAAATACTATCCATCGCTGCCTCCTACTTTTTCCCATCTCTCAGACAATTTTCGAATTCCATCTCGAAAAAATAATTCGTCTTTGGAGGCGATCCAATTTTGGAGCCAATTTTCGAAAGAAGTAAACCGGTGACTTGCTGCATCCTTCGGAACAACCAGTAATCAGAAGGAGCAATCCGAAGAATACGGCGGGTGCGGTAAGACATCCCATTTGAGTGTTTCCAAATATTTTTTTACGACTTTAGCGACATGAGGCCGAGCGTTGTCATGAAGAAGAATAATTTTATCATGTCTTTACTCGTATTTCGGCCGTTTTTCTCGCAATGCACGGCTTAAACGAATCAATTGTAGCCGATACTGATCGCCCGTAATGGAATCGTAAGGTTTTCAGCAGCTTATAGTAAACAAGATCCTTTTGATGCCACCAGATACAGAGCATGATCTTCGAACCATGAATGTTCGGCCGTAGTGTTGATGTTGAGGTTGATGGCAATGATTGACCGGGCTTAGCATAGTATTTTTTCTTCTTGGGGTTGTCATAGAATATTCCATTTCTCATCTCCAGTCCCAATCCGAAGCAAAAAACCTTTTATCTGTTGTCTTTGAATCAGCTGTTCGTAAGTGAAAAATCGCCTTTCAATCGTCTCTCGGTTTCAGTTCATAAGGCACCCAATTTCCTTGTTTTTGAATCATTGATTGAATCATGGCTCTCAATCGTACAGAAACAGCTTGTTGAGTTATTCCCAATGATTCTGCAAGCTCCTCTTGCGTTTGACTCTTCTTCGAATAATGCTTCTAATTCTTTGTCTTCAAATTTTTTGGCTGTCCAGAGTGAGGCTCGTTTTCAACTTTGAAATCTCCATCCTTGAAACGTCGAAACCATTCCCTACATGATTTATTAGGAGCAGTGTCACCATAAACTTCGACAAGCATTCGAATTTAAATTTTTTGCGTTTCAATTTTCCTTCAACATCGGCACGAATTTTCCGGACAACCCAATAAATAGAAATTAGATGAGAATAAATCGATGAAAATAAATCAAATAAGAGAAAGAATAGGAAGAGAAAGAATAGATTCTTCTTCTTATTTTATTTTATATGTATTTTACATCTTTTTCTTAAATATTTTTCATGTTATATAAAATTAGAAATAATTTTTCTGGAATTCTGAAATAAATTATATTACTTGATATAAAGTAAAAATTATTATTATTTATTATTTTCTGAGCAAATTATTATTCACGAGATAATAAATCTATTTTTGCATGTAATATTTATCCAAATTTCTTTTTTATTTTAAGCAAATGCTATTAAATTAAATCCAATACAAAATAATCTTCCTTCATTCGAAAATATTTCAACTTTATTTACATGTACAATTGTTCTTCTAAAACAGCTTAAATTGCTGCGAGAAATTCTGTCTGGAGCATTCAATGATCTCAAAGTCCTATATTTTGTACGAACCTTATACTTTTTGATAACGAAATGCGGTCCTCGTAAATTGAAATTCCCAAATCATTGAAGTAACGTGACGTACCGCATATTCTTCAATAAAAATAGCGAATCGTTGTGTTTCATCGGAAATCAACCATCGCTGAATTCAATTGATTCCTGTATATTCATTTGGACGATACGCGAATGCAATATAATAAACGAGGTTGAAGGTTGAAAACTTTTATATCGAAATGAATCGCTATCAAAGTTTCAAGTATCTCTCATCCATTCGAAGAATATTGGGCAATAATTTTTGAAAATTTATATTCGCTAGCATCAAGCTTCCGATTCATAAATCGATAAGATATCTCGGTATGTCATATTATATTATAAATACAACTATCTATTCAGTAATCTTTTCAGAATATTGGAATCTTGCAACGATTCCTTCGAGAAATGCATCTGAATTGAAGCGTAGAAACATGGAAGAAGAGAAAGCTGTCACTAATCAGACAGAAAACGTCTTTACAATTTTCTTATAATTAATTAATTGAATTAAAATCTTATAATTAATTAATTAATTGAAAACTTAATCATGTTCATGTAGCATAAGAATAATTAAATTACGTCAAATAAATTGCATAATAATTAATTTAATTATTAAATGAGAAAAGTATTTTTTATTTACCTTTGACTATTAAATATACTTATAACATACTTTTAATATTATCATTTATGTTATCTTGTCTACTGTGACCGCAAAACAGGAAATCATTAACAATGTAAATTTATGGCTGAGTTTATGTGGTATTTTGATTCACATGATTGAATCATTAAATTTTATATCGATGGAAACATTGGTTCTCTGATTGTGCAATTGACCGCTACCTCGCTATTAAATTTTTTACAAATATATATATATATATGTTACAACGACACTTTTACACTATTCTATTATTCATCGTCGATAATAATTTTTTTCCATTGAAGCTACGAGCGTCAATGCGGAAAAACTCGTTAACTTTTCGATGATTATTGTGTCAACGTTATTTATTTACAATCTACGTATAACTTCAATAAATCGTATTCAGGCAAACTTCTGTGAGAAATTATTTTATCAAAAAATTATATCAGTTTTGTCAATATTAAAATAATTGGCGTATACAAAAATACGTATATGTAATATGTATATAATTATGTATAAAAAATTATGCAGGTGTAAATTTATATACATTGAGAAAATGACCAATTTATATTAATTATTTACTGTATTACTACTATCTAATGATAATATCGATTATTTATTTATTTCATTCAGAAACAGATGTACTTATTTTCAAACAATCAAATAGAACTACAAAATGCATTAGGGTGATATAATATAGCATAACATAATGTAATATAGTAACAAGAAAGTTCTATGTACGTAAACATTGAACTAAGTTAAACGCAATGTTGTCACAAGATAATGTTAGAGCGATTCGCCAAGTCTTGAAGGAAACGCACTGGATAGTAAGGAAAGGACTTTGGGAATTTGAGAGCGTGTTTTCATCCCGTGGCCGTGTTAGGAAATTGCTTTCCTCTGTGTTACAGTGCATCCAGTGTAAATTAGAATACTGCGGTGACGTATCTACGAGTGTGAGTACGCGCAGATATTACTGGCGTATTAGTGTGCACGCTTGCGACTGGTTTGATCTAATTTAATGTTCTGCTTGCTCTCCTTGGGTTTCAGATCTGGACACGATGCTGTACGGATATACGAATAGCATATACGTGCTGGACCACACGCCTGAATCCTTGCCGGTAAGTACAATTCGGCACGTAATGGACCACTTAGATACAGCTGTTATTGCGATCTTTCTCATAATCCTCAGGGTTGCTTTTCATTACATTATCGTTGATCACATATTTTTAACTAAAGGAAGAGAAGGAATTGTGGAATATTTTGTTTTATTGAAATAATTAACAAAATATTTATGTGACATGATTATTTTTCATACAAGTTTGTCAACTATAGGATATTATGAATTATACTAGGTATAGGCACAGAAGAAAATTCGTCAAATGAATAGAATGAACGTAATAAAAACTGTACAGTAAATAAATAATATAAAAAAACTGCCCTGATGAAAATTTTTCTAAGAATTTTCATATAATTTTTATGTAAATTTTATAATTTTCAGAATTTATGAATAATTTCATAAGTTATTAAGAAATTAAATTTTTTTATAAAAAATTGGAGTATTTTTCAGAACTACTGAGAAGGTTTACATCTTTTTTAAAATTTTTCATATAAATATGTAAATTTTGAAATATTTTAAAATTTCTAAAATATCTTATTTTTTAAATAAAATTTTTCATTCTGAAATATTATATATAAAATCTTAAAAACATATTTTTTACTTTTCAAAATTACATAAAGAGTTTTGAAATTATATCTATAAAACTATTTGCTTCTTTCAAAATTGAAATATAGTTTTTACGACAATATAGTAAACACTTTTAATTAGTGGCTATTATATTAATATCTCAGCAGGCTGTGAAGAAGTAATTTTGACGATTGCTTCCAGAACGCATCCAAAATTATATAAGATATCATAATATTTTATAACCTATCATCTATTCCGTAACCACTTTATTTCTATCTCTCTATTTACAAATACTGTCAGAATAATGAAAGTGAAGGAAATAAATATTCCAAATATTTGAAATAATTAGAATACTTAAAACACTTAATATACTTAATATAATATACTTAATACTTAATATAATTTACATAAATAATGATATCACGAAAACATTAGTAACGCTATCACGAATATGTACTGTATGTACGAATTAATAACTTTCTTAGTTCATTACAAAGTGATTATTGTGGCTTAACTTACACGCATATATTTGAAGAGAATTAATTCGGCAAACAAGCCATCACGCGTGCATTACAATACATAATCAGACCGTTAACCGCGAACGTTGCTGCAGAATGCATCATTTAGTGTGACTATTATTGTCGTAATTACGTAGAGTTCTACCGGCAAAGTGGTAAACGGATTAAATAACGGCGATAACGTAAATATAGGAATAATTCAAAATGCGTTGTAAAATATTACCTTATCTAATTGTAAAATAGATCATATATACTGTGATAACAACTGATTATCTGAACACAATAATTCGAATATATATGTAATATATATGTAATTCTGGAACATTCAGTCCTCTATGCACAAAATAAGCAATTATTCGATATCATTATTCCACGTCCTAATGGATATGCGATTCTCGATTAGATCCATCAATTATTGTTATAATTACATAACCAAACTACGCGCTGCTCGATGCATAATAACACATAGATTCCAATCACAATAACCGATTAATTCAATATTCGTAAAGTAATATAATTACGTCAAACAATCGTGTAACTGTAATTTGCACAAGTCACGTTATCTTACGAATAGTGACATTTAAGTAATATTTAATTGCTATTTATTAAACTAAATTTTCATTAAATTTAAAAAATACATGTTGACTTCGATCCAATTATAATTTAAAGCAGCGTGTAAGTTTCGAATTTCAAAATTTTTATGTGTAAAATAAACCATGAATTTTATTATTATTATTCTAAAACATTTGTTAATAAATGATTTTTATTAAATAATACTTTTTGAATAATTTGTATATGTGTACAAGCACACGTAAATCTGTGTAGCGTCCATCAGATAGGTTTACAATGTTTGCATGCGCTTGTGTTCGTAGATAATGTTAATCGCCATAATGCATATGGAATAGGAACTGTTGCGATAAATAAACGCATAATTAACTGTTACTGTTATTGTTAAATTAGTATTCATGTCGAACATAAAAGCCATTGCAATTATTTGTGTAACGAATGAATTAATATAACATGAGTAAGATATCATTTTATAAAATACATATTATTCTGCAAATAAAATTATTTGGTCCTAATATAAATTACATGATTTAATATAATAATTTGTATAAGATTTTTGCCAAATATATAACAAAGAAAAAATATATTGTAAGCCAAAGGGAACATTGCATTTTTCAGACATTTTTTAATTTTATTTACAGTCACTCCCAATATTTGTTAAGATCAGTTTTGAAATTCCACGAAATCATTTTATTTCTTAAACCGTATAATCATACACACAGAAATATTATTGCATCGTTAATGTTGGATATTATAACATAATTTTCTCTTGCTTATGTTTTTCTCTGAAAAGATATTACTCTTTCCGTTAAAATATCTGAGTCGTTTTATGTAATAAAGTGAAACACTGTACAATGTGCTTATTTTATTGCATACAGTTTCCTCTATTATGCCAGTTCTAACAATTTTGAAACATTTATGCGACATATTGCATGCGTATTGTATATATATCATTCGCAAAACAATTGTTATCATAATAATTAGAAAATCAGAATGATGCCTATCGTAATGCGTTTACAAACCATGCAAACGCGCATTTGTGAACGTATAAATTAATACAAAGTTGATCGGTGCAGTGATGCCATCGATATGTTATTATTCGGATAATCTATCAGTAATAATATGATTTAACAATCACAATACATTTGGGAATGCCCCGCAGATGTTGCAGAGTACTAAACGTGCCTCATGATATGGTAATTAATGCGAAAAGCATTTTGTTTCCAATGAAAGTGTACTCGTTTGAACTCACGCACTAGCTTTAGTAATTTCGTTCAGTAATTTGCATTAGCGTGAAATCGCGGCGGGACACGAATATGTAGCGCTCTCAAGCGATTTCCTGCAATTATGTGATCATCGCGACAAAAAAAAAAAGAAAGGAAAAGAAACGCTTCGCAATTTACGGTATATGATACGCATCGAAGCGGTTCGTTTATCAAAGCATGGAAAAACGCATTAATTAAACGAATGTCGCTTGTGTCAATTAAAACTCTTTTTACGCACCGTTGTTTTTTTTGCGTTTTACGAAAATATATCAAAATAAATTTATCTCTATTTCACTTGTTGTTATAAATCTATATTTCCATTAGATTTTATCAAATACTTTTATCGAATACTTTATATAAATTTACAATTATGTTATAGATTTTATTTTTTCATATTTTTTATTTGAAACATATATGATATATGTTAGCCATTCTATTTTATTTTATCTATTTAATTTAATTTATAGCCATTCCGTTCAACATTAGAAACTCGCCGGTAAAAATTTTATATATTTTTTGAACAGTCGTATTTTGAACAATTATATTAATTCTATTTAATAATTGAGAAGTAAAGATCCCAATCAAGATGTAATGCTTTGCCTTGAGTACTGTGCATAAAAGATGCACCATTTACTAAACAAAAATAAGATAATACATGAACGCAGTATTTTAATTAATAATAATCTATTAATTTAAACAATAACTAGACAAGTATATATGAAAGTTGCATATATTTTCAGGGAACTGTTTCAATCACTTTAGTAAAACTCTTATCAAGTTTTTATCCATTTTCTATATAACATTGTTATGAGAATACAGTAAAAACTAAACAATAACTGGATGAATATTTGAAAAAACTGTATACATTTCTATTAGGGCTAATTAAATAACATTGAAAAAAAGTTTGGTAAATCTATATAATTTTTTTTTAATAGTTCCAAATGTTCCAAATTTTTTTTTTACTGCAAGTAAATATTTATTAAATGTAAACATATATTACTTGTTATACTATTATATTCAAGAAAAAAATTATTTAAACTTAGAACGTTTTTTTTAATGAATATATTTCAATCAATTATATTATTATAATCATAAATAGATTTTTTATTAGAATTCCTTAAGTTATTATTAACAATTCAATAGACCATCACGGATATAATATCTTCCCCATTCGTACGTGACAATTATTGCTTCCGTGGAACACAAAGAAGTGGGATTACTATCGCCGCTAGCGAAACGCGTGCTTGGTCTAAGGAGGATTAATAAAAATCTCAGTTTCAATAAAAGTTGGTTTTTCCATGGGCGTATTCTATTAATCTGACCGCATAAGCGCATAATATCGCCTCGTCGGTATTAATCCTGGGCTAAACATCCCTGGCGAACAATGTTCTCCTATTACCCGCCCATCGGTACCATGAAACCGACATAATTATCCTGTTACGCAAATCGTCTTTCTCGTGTACGCGCTTGTGTGACCTCTCCTCCCCCCGTTTTCACCCCTTTATCGAAAGTTTCCTATAGAACTCCTGTCGATATTAATTAACTTAATTAGATGGGTTCTCTTCATTAGCAGCTGCTTTCAATGGTTCCTGTTGACAAGGGAGTTACAAGAGGAATTAACAATATGGGTGAACTACCTTCTCTGGACAAGCAAAATGTAGTTGAATATCGCTGATGTTCTGTGGCAGAATGATAAATGATAATTTCAAAGGAAGAATCGGAAAAGCCTGTGAGCTGTACATGTTTATATGATGATACACATTTGCTGTTTAATGACGCAGATTTGCACCGGAAATATTTAATACTTGCACACGAGGGAATTAAATCGTAAAATAATGCGGCATTAAACACGTTTCATAAATCCAGAAATTCTACGAACGCTAACGAATGATAGCTTTATGCGATATAAAATGTTGATAACGATACCGATTCGACAGTTGGAAAATTGAAGCACATTAATGGGAACGGGAGGAAACGTAAAGCTATTTTTGTTAATATGGGATTGTTGGTACTTCCATTATTACAATTTTCATATTTTCAGTTTAATACGTAATGCTCAATGTACAAACGAAAAATTTATTCTCTGTTATATTATTTTGTAAATTAAAAAATACTTTTTCATTAAAGGAAACGAATGATGATGCAGCGATAACAGTTATAATATGAGTTAATATTTATATGTATATAATTGCTATAAAATTAATTCTGATCGATAAGCCACAAAGCTGATTTTGCTTTACTTTGTATCTTTTTTAGCTTTTTTCTCTTGGTTAGAATTAATTCTTGATTCATGAGTTGATAAGTGCAGGAAATTAAAATGATTTGTTAACTTACTCTGCATATATAAATAAATCGGATTGCTCACTTATAATCTACTTATTACTAACAACCCTTGATTTACCCAATTTTCCAACGGCTAATCGATAAACTAAAATTTAAAGTATGTTAAAATTCAATTTACATGGATAAGTTAAATTCTCAATTTTAATATATAAGAAATTTAATTTTATATATATATA
>NW_017259353.1:1010304-1020429 GCF_001594045.1 Atta colombica
AAGAGAATTGGAACAGGAAAGATTAAAAGTATCTTAAAAAGATGTATGTTTTTTTGCTGTGCAATATGTTATCTATTTTTTAATTTGTATAATTATTTCATTAATTGTGAAGAGATGTTCAAATATGTGTGTGCTTGCGTGCGTGCGTGCGTGCGTGCGTGCGTACGTGCGTGCATGTGTGTGTGTGTGTGTGTGTGTGTGTGTGTGTGTGTGTGTGTGTGCGCGCGCGCGTGTGTGTATGTGGGGGGGGGGAGAGGGATTCTTCTGAACTTTATTTTGCGAAAATTAGAAACAAAAAAAATCAAAGGTATTTTAAAAAAAGACAAATTTTATTTACTATGCAACATGTTACTTATTTTGTAGTTTATATAATTAGCTCAATAATCTGCGGATTCGTCCAAATGAGATATTTCTCCACTCGATCTTTGTGAGAAGAAATATAATGGATAATATATCTTACAGAGGGAGCTATCTTGCAGTACATTTTTCAACCTCAGGTAAAAATTATTTCTTTCCCCATTGCATAAACTCTCTCCGCAAAATCCTGTTCCTCGCGGCAAAAAGTCTTCGTCAGTCGTTCTATCCAAGTCCGCCCTTTCGACCTGGTTATCTATCAGCGTTGAAGGATTCGAGAAAAGTTCACGCGCAGCAGAAAATACCAAGACCGAAGGGATATGCGTCCCGAGGGATCGACCTGAGATACTGTCTTCCCCTGTACACTAGATACATCGAATCAGCTTGGCGCTTGTTATCGTTCACCATTTGATCTCTTTACCATTTTCCATCGACCTCTTTTGTTCGTCAACTATCTTGAAGATGACGTTCTTTTCAGATATCATTCTTGAATATGATAAAGATTGTGCTAGAAAAGAAAAATAGCTATAGCTAAAGAAAAAATTTTTGTTTCCCAGGATATAATCAACACGAAGACTCGCGCAGATCGGTCACGATAAAGGGTTAAGAGCATTGCTTTCATCTGTCTTCCATACTGTATATTGGAAATGGGAAAAAACTTTGAATCATAAAAGGATTGTGTAGCAACTTTTAAATCTGCTTATAAAAATTTGTTACAATATCTCAGCTTTTCTTCAATCAGCAAGTTTTCGCGAATACATTGAAATATTTGCTGCGCGAATCAATGATATTTCTATGAAAATTGTAATTATAAATTTGTGTAATATACAATAATATTTTGCATAATATTATATACAGAGTGTTTGGAAAATTTGGATAAATCTTTCGCATAGGAGCAGAATGGATTAAATTGAGAAGAAAAATTCTCTACCATTTTGCAATTTTCGTAATAGTTAACAAGATATTAATTGCTAAAAATTGCCGAAAAATTGATCTTCAATAATTTTTTACTCAAATTCTATCAACTTTACAAAAAAAAACTGCAAGAGATAAAAATTATTTATTTTCTTCTCATAGAGCTCTAAGAATTTTTTCAGAATTTTTTAATATCGCATTTTCTCTTTCATGTTGCTAAAAATGAGAAAATGCAGTACTAAAAAGTTAATAAAAAATTTTTTTTAAATTCGTGGAGTTCTATGAGAAGAAAATAAACAATTTTTGTCTTTTGCAGTTTTTCTGTAAAGTTGACATTTGAGTAAAAAATTATTGAAGATCAATTTTCAGCAATTTTTAATTAATATCTTATTAATTTTTTGCGAAAATTGCAAAATGGTAGAGGACTTTTCTTCACAGTTTAGTCCATTCTGCCTCCATGCGAAAGATTTATCATTATTTTCCAAACATCCCTGTTTATTTCACCCTGTATATTATATTGTAAAAAATTTATTATTTTATATTATTACGTAATTTTAATGAAATGCATGCATCAAATAAATATAACATGTGCTTTGCTGCATGAGATATTAACATATAATATTAAATATTTTAAATTAAATTATGATCAATTATAATTCCATCCAGACGCAGTAAACAAGTTAAATGATAATTGTATGCCTCCATTGAAGTTTCTTGTGACAGTAATGTATCTCGTTAAAGTTGCGCTAATAGCATTTCTCTGAGACTCTATACAACAAGGAAGGACAAAGATGCGTTTCCTAGTGATAAAAGAATCGCTTGAGTGACTTTCTCGAGTATAGTCTTCGCCATGAACCAGCACAATGTAATTTAATCTGAGTTATTATTATTAATCAAAATTGAATGTCAGCTCACAGTCTATAATATTAAATTAAATTTATAAAATTTATAGAGAGATATATATATTTTAATCATATTATTAATATATTTAATTTTTTAGAAAATCTATAATATTAATTTCTGTATATTAGGTGTAGTAAAAAGAAATCCATTATTTTTGCATGAAATTGAATGGAAAAATAATGGATTTCTTTTTACTACACCTAATATATAATATTTAATATAAAATTACAGATATAGCAATATATATATATAAATTCTGTTAAAATGATTTTCTCTTTCAATGATATAACTTTTATAATTAACATTGAGTCAGTTGATTCAATTAAATAATTTATATTTGACCGTAAGATTATTTAATTAACTCATATCGATAATAAGATTACTTCTAGAATTTATTATGTTCGCTTCTTTAATAAGTTCTGCGATATTGAATAAAATAATTTAACGAATTCCAATTGTATTATGTAGCAGCTTGCTGGATTTTACAGGGACTTCCATTTCTCTCCTTAAACCCTTCGTAAGTTGAGATACATTAAGCGAAGAGCTTAAGCTGCTTCGATCGTGCTCGTAGACGAAACTCGTTGCATTCGCCAAAAGTATATCTTACATTTTCGAGAGTTCACAATGTGTAGCAACTTGCAAGCGGCGATCTGCGCATTGAAAATGCTTTTAAAACCGCGCTGCTTCGTCCCGGTTTCGCTGATCGTAACTAGTTTGAATGAGATTTTCAGCAAACTCGATGAAAAGTCTTTCCAACGAAAATACTAGTAAGCAAGCATTAAGCATAGCTAGATAATGGCTAAAAGCGCAGAAGCAAGTTGGCATAACGGTAAAAATAATTACGGTTTTTCCGACGCACGGATGGTACTTGCTCAAGAATTGCGAAGTTTCGCAAAAGTGGAAAATTGTTCACGTCTAAAATGGGAATTGAGATATCTTCGTTTGAAATTCTCCAACTTTTCAAGTTTTGAATTCAATTATTCGTGCTCCCAATTATTTTCTTCCAGTAAAACGATTCAGGCACCTACAATAAAGAAGCATGTTTATTTCGTGAATATGTTCGTTTTAGCAGCAATTTTTAATGATCCGTTTGTAATTAAGAAAATCACTCTCTAAATCATCATTTGAGTCTACGTTTGGACTTTTGGTATATATTCCTTTATTTTACGCATGAAAAGTTTTCTCTTGGAAAACACCGCTCGTAGTACCATATTCATGATGTGCCTGCAATTTATTTCTAACTATAAGGAATGAGGACAGATTATGTACTACATTTTTTCTTCAAATATAAAAGTTTGATTGTTACGAGAACAATTTGAAATAAAGGATGCGAGCGAATATTCGACGCACAGCCTTGCAATTTAATAATAGGTTTATAAAAAGTTAAAGTTTCAAAGTATATCTCAAACTTAAAAAAAAAGACTAACAAGCATGGTGAAGAAATGCAGTAAAATTTCTGCTCTACATATTTGCAAAGATGCATCGAGAAGACTACTATTAAAATATAAAATAAAAAATGAGATATTCATACAATCTCTTCTAATGTAATTTTAATAACTTCTGTTTTTAAGAAGAATCATTAGAGAGATTTTAGTCTTATACATTTTTATTGTAGAAAGTAAATGAAAAATAATATTCATAGACAGATTGAATGTTTAACAACTTTAATAACATTTCTTCCATCTATGAGACACGTTTTTTATTGTAATAATATTCTTAGTGTCTATGCTATGTTAGAAAAGTCTTTTGCCTAAGAGTATGTTACGAATGAGATCGTTCCAAAACGAATAGAATTCTAGGAAAGAAAATCCACGAAAGTGTTATTCTGTTAAATACATAGTATTCTTTGATTCTATAACAAGCAATATTTTTAACAAGTTTTGTTGTGCACTGTAATTTATGTAATACAAAATTATACATATTTCACAATTAAACGCATTTTAAACGCATTTTTTAAGAGGTTTGATTGAGATTCTAAATTATTATTGAAATTGCTTAAAGTTCATAAAATAAGTAAAAAAAAAAACTTATATGTGATATAACTTTTATGTATGCATAAAGTCTTTTTTTTACATGCGTACATTTATATAATAAAAAACATAATTCTATTATAATTTATTATTAATATTGTATTATTAATGTTGTATGTCATGAGATTGATATATTGGACATAATGCCACAAATGTAACGTCTAATTATTAATAAAATATATGGCCATAGGACATGGACATGCTGCAGCTGTTCGCATCTCCGGCAGGTCGAGCGTTACTCACGAGCGACAATCGACCGAGGGGATCAACGTCAACCTCCTCCTTGTCTCGAGAGTCCTCGTCAAGGTTGAAGAGTAGCAGGAGACCATCGGGCACCGGCACAGTCAGTGCACCCACGTCACCGCCAAGACGGCGGAAGTCGAGCGCCGAACTTTACAAGGAAGCTGTCGAGATTCTTGGCCTCACTTGCTCACTGACCGATAGTTGCCGGTGCATTGATTGCCAGGTAATCATTATATTATTATATATTATTACATCATATTAATATGACAACATATACATTATGCTCTACTATTTTTTATAATCTTTTATGATGTAACGGCATCATAATATATGATATATCAAACTTGATATATTGATTATTCAAAACATTATTACTAAATAAAATTTATTAATAAATTTATAATTTGCAATTTATACCTTAAAAGCTCTGATTCAACTAAAGATTATTTGAATAAATGAAGATCAATCGATACAATCTGATAATTTTTATATTTAACAAAATATTACGTAGCAAAATTTGTTACAATAGTTATTTTACTTTTAAAAGATTTTTTTACAAGATATCTCTCGTACTTGTCGCATTTATTTCAGCGCTATATGCCAGCCATATTGCAAATTGACAATATAGAATTTTATGGAAATATTAATCGATTAAGAAATATCGGATTTAATTAATATTCACAGTCTATTCTTTTTTCTTGTAAGGCAATTACATCGTGTATGTGGTTGCTACAAACAAAATAATATCAACTGTATTCACACAAATGAAGTTGATATTGGCTAGTTTCTGTACTAATTGGACAATTCTGTTACGGATTACTCGTCGCGGAACGAACTTTTTTTACTACTCCGTTTTGGCTTGCACTTGTAGGTTCGTTAGCTACGGTCGGAAAATTCTGATTTAATTCCGTCAGATTGTAAGACTGTTAATGTAAAAGCTATAAACTTTGTTAGTTATAAAATTTTTGTATATATATATATATATATATATACATATATATTTTTACTCTAAAAGCTAAAAATCATTAATTAATCTTTCCAAATTAATACAGGCTAAAAATGTTAATAATACAAATATATCTCGTGAAATATATATTTTATACGCTTATGTGTGTAAAGAATTAAATAATTTTATAATAAAAAAGAAAATATATTAATTTATTAATAATACATTATTAATAACACTGATATTTGGACTCGATTGATCATTTGAATTAAATTCGAATACTTTACTATCGCATTTAACTATTATACTAACTTTACTATTGCAATTTAATGATGGTTTTTTTCTTGCAGAGCAACTACTTTGATTGCGATGACGATTGCGCTGACGCCGGTACAGAATTAGCTGCAGGCACTCCTATTCTATTGGACCATGCTCTATCGCATCATTTGACTGTGTGTTCCATACAGTAGCAAACGACTGGTAGACGAAGATTTCGAAAAAATTAGCCCGCTCTGCCATACGTTCCAGAAGATGATGACGTCGACTTGTCAATATCTTCCGAAAATTGCACAACATTTGCGTTAAAAGCAAAAATTAGCGAGACTGAAACCAGCGCGGCAACGATAATATAATAGAGATCGAATACCGGATAACAGGAAAATTGAGTCGTTGTTTTGCATTCCACGAGTCTCTATCGAGTTCATGCAAATATTATACGTATTTTCTCTTGCCAAGTAATTTATCTGACTCTTGTACGATTATTTGCTCAACCGTTCATCGAATAAATGCGTCAGGGTTCATACATGATATATGAATTATATCCAGATATTATTGTCCAGATATTATCCGAACACATTTGTCTCATGATAATATAATATAAATATCAATAAATTTATAATATCATACGCAAAGTAAGCTTTTGTAAATTATTTGTTCTGTATTACAGTAGTGGCGCAACGACTCGCATGTTTGTATTGTTAAAAATTGCGTTCAGAAACGATGATGAAGTACGGCTCAAAAATCGGACGAATTTAAATTATGCCAAAACAGCGCCAAAAAGTTTACAATAGGATATTCTAATTAAAAATTAGCCTGCGCACCGCATTCGTACCCCGTTCGATCATCTATCATCGGATAAATGTATCGATATTATTTAATCGAATCGTCGATAAGCGCGGTGTATATGAAGTCTACATACATACATATACGTTTATGTGTGTATGTGTGTATATAGATAGTACGTACATATTATATTTATTACATGTTTTATTATTAATATTTACTTAAGTCTAGCGAAATGCAATTGTTGAACAGTAAATACGCGCAGCTGAATAAAAGGACAGTCCAAACGATGGAAATAATTTCGCACGATGTTATGTATAGATTTTACATGTATGTCACGCAGTTGAATATGTGTTCGATTAAGTTTTCTAAAATGAACCCCCTCCTACTGAGAACTCTTCGTTGAGTTGACGTTGAGGAGACGCGAGTAATAATATGGCGAAAAGGTTTTCTCAATCAAAACAAACACGGTGCTGAAACGAGTGCTATTACAAAGCAAAGTCTAGGCGAATTTTCTATTTGTTATACATATAAATGAGATTTCTGTGAAATAATTAACAAAAAGGTTGAGAAGATCTCTCGCAACGTGTAAGCGATGTAACGATAAACGAAGTTAGGCCTGAATTACATTGCGCACTTCGAATTAAGTGATGCTAGATTAAGATATGAACAGAGGAAAGCATCATATTTATAAGAAAGATTAAAAAAAAGCTTAGCGATATACTAATCGGGATTTCAAAGAGGGTCAAGTGCCAAATAATTTATTGCTAAGCTTGCCAGATAAATAATCGAATTGTTAAGGAAACTTTCGCGTGTATGTTAATTAAAATATTGCGTTATATATTCAGGTGCTCCAAATAAAATTTTATACCGAACTGGGACAAAAAATATTAAACTTTAGATTTAATCTATAGGAATCTGATATATTCTGCTCGCGAAACTTTTTCTCTGTAAATTAAAATTTTCATTACCGTTAGAACATAACAACGTTTCTTTTAAATCAACGTTATAATTAATTTAAATTCTATAAAAATAACAAAAAGAAGAGCATATTTCTTATAATTATATAAATTAAATTCTATAATTTCTTCTATAATTTAAATTGTACAATTATAATAATGTCATAATTGAGCATTCTATAATTTCGACAGTTATTAAAAAGTGAATACAATTTTAAGATATCCATAAATAAAAGGGATATATATATATATATATATATATATATATAGAATCTCATCGAAAATATGTTTAATAATCGATGAAGAAACAATCGAAATTATAACTTATCACGATTAATTTATTAAAGCTATTTAATATCCAAGCTATTTAAAATCCAATAGTTGAATGTTCAATTGCAATTGAATTTAATTATTCTTTATGTATTATTCTCTTTTAGTATATTCATTATTTAAACTTAAAAGTGATATTTTCGGAAAGACTGCAAGTATTATAAATTCTGGGCGAGAGATATAAATTCAGCCTTTTCTCAGCCAGAATTATGAATATACAAAATTCTCGTGTTTCTCACGTAAAAGCACGCAAATGTAGAAAAATTGTTGTCAGACGATACGACATTTTCGTTTTCTGTACAATTTTATAATTTTGTAATTTTTCATAATTTTTAAATTGCTTAGTTTTTAAACTTTTATATTGCAATATTATTACTTTTTACAACGAGTTATTTTATTGATATTATAGATATAATAGACAATTATGACCTGTAGTTAATCCTGACATCAAGTTTCTTCTATCTTGTTGAATAGATTTCCGCTCTTCTTGATCTTAAAACAATCGTCGCTCATCACAAATGATTTACCATAAAATTGTGCTAATAGAATATGGAAACGATAATAATGTCTTTTTACCCATAAAAACATCATAGTTGCAAAATTGTTATCGAAAAAGTAAGTGTCTCTGATGAATAATCTTTTTATTTGAAAAACAAATTTAAAGACAAATAGCAATTTTTAAATATCATTTAGAATTAAATTGTTATACATCAAAAATATGCGAGGAAAAATAAAATATATAATATATAATAAAATATATAATAAAATATATAAAATATTATGATTCTCATTATCAAAAAATAATCAGAAATTATATTTTATTTTAATGACATAATCAGATTTATTTTTATCACGCTTAAAAAATTTAAATTGAATGAGTTTGATTATACTTATTAAGTAACATGCTATTCTCTATGAGTATATATTCGTGAACTAATAACAATCGATCAATGATAATGAATATCAGATGACACTTATCAATGTATCTTTTTTCACCAAAATGACGGTTATATATCTTTGTTAAGAAGACATACTATAGCAAAGTGTTGGTACGATTGAAATATTATCGATTAACGTTATTAAGTATAGATAGAAACAAAAACGATCTTTAATTAAGTAGACGAAAAGTGAGAGAAAGCCGCGAAATTGAGGATTAGTATTTGCGATTAATATATCGAAGCATTCTAAGAAATCTGAATATTTCTCTTTAATTTCACAGGCAAATGTCGTGAATAAATATTTTATTACGTTTGCATATGTTTAATATCGTATTAAATATATTTAATACGATTATTATAACTAAATATTATAGTATTATTAGCATAGTTTATTACAATTACATAGTTAAAATCTGTAAAATTAATATTTTATATTTCGGGCTTTCTTCCGCATATATTTATAGCCAATCCAATTTTAAAATGCACGTTCGTTGCGTCAGATTGGCTCCTTCTCATCGACGAAAGTAACAGCGCAATTAATAATCTTTCCAGATATATTCGAGAGTTGCGAGAAATGTCGCGAGGATGTGTAATGCGAAATCTCTGGCTTCTAATCATTTTATAGTAATATAAATTGCGAGGAAAATTCCGAGCAGAAGATCCTCGCGAGCCGTTGCGGTATACTCTTGAATAAGAAATTACATTAAAGTATGATACAATATACTTGACTCTCGTTTTAATCGTATTCATTTTTAATAGCCCTTTACCTTCCTTATATCTTGCAATAAAGATAGGTTTATGGATCGAGAATAAAATAGAGAATATTAAATCAAACAATTACCAGTGTGTTTAGAAATATTATAACATATTTAATATCTATAATTTAACAATTTGTTTTCTTTAAAAATGTTCTTGCTTTAATTTAATTGCCAAAGAATTTTTCATGAGATGCTTTTCTATGAATTATGAACAGAGAACATTTTAAATTACCTATAGTTTATATTGTGGATTAATTTTTTAGAATTATTTATAAAAAAATTATAAATAAATTTATTTGAGTTTTGTATAAGCAAATTTTTATGAGAATAGTAAAAATTATACATTTATGGCAAGGGTGAAAATTAGGGTAATATTGTATCTGCAATCTTTATGTTTTTAGCAATAAAATAAGTATTTTGTAAAGAAATAGATATATTAACATTTATTAATAGTGAATATTAACAGTTATAATAATTATTAATAGTTATTAATAGTGAAAACATGAAGTTCAGAAAATAAAAAAATTGGAAAAATTTTATTGGTAATCAGATCTTATAGAATAAAGATGAAGAGCATAATTTTCTTAACAAAATTATGTATATTAGGATACTACATATTTCTGTTTTAAGTATTTAAATTCTATTTTTAATATTTAAATAATTTAATTGCTTTAAAAATATATATTT
>NW_017259353.1:1020643-1034688 GCF_001594045.1 Atta colombica
ATTATAAATTATATTAAATTATAAATAAAAATAAATAAACAAATAAATAAAAATTAATTTATAATTATTGACTTATTAATACAAAATAAAAAATCTTAATAAAATTAAAACTTTTATTTTGCAAATATCTCATTTGAAAGTTATTATCGATAAAGCCAATTATAAACGTTTTATTCTGAAATGAGAATTAATATTAATATTGTCGATACTGATAATATTAGGATAGTATTACATATCTAAAAATTTAAAAAATAACTAATAATTGCTGTTTAAATAGGGCTGAATATAAGTCAAGATTTAACAATCAAGTTATTAATTTATTTTATCATTGCAATAGTTACAAAGTAATTTAGAAATAAATTTACTGTCTCATAATTTCAATATTCATAACGGATAATTAAGCTTTTAAACTATTGTTATCTATATATGTTTGTTTTATTATGCATAAAATAGAGTCTCCAAAACTATAATAAATTTTTATATTTTTACATTAACATATGCATCAGTTATTCTCTAAGGAACTATTTATCAAAACATTCGTTTCCATTCGATATTTCATCGCATATGCTTGAAAGTGCCATAGTGGACCACAGTGCCATTTTCGTGGACGCTATACGCCTGCGGGATCATAGCACTTTGGTGAAGTCGAGGATCCACCTCCGCGTCTTCGGGGATGGGAGTAAAGCAGTCGGGATGTAAATTCGATTGGAGGCACCGGCTATACGGGATACTCTTATTTCCGAAGATCCGAGGGGATGGGCGTGAGCGACAAGGTAGGGAGGGTCTGGTGTCCTCCAACTCATCCTCTCCGTTCTCCTCAGCGGAAGGATGCCTCTGGGAGCATCGCTTATATCGAGTTAGAGCCGTTTGAATACAGACACATTCCTCCTTGGTTGGAAGGGGCCCGCCAGGCTGCTGGAGATATCGGAGGATCAAAAGTTGATACCCGATCTTCCTCGCGCGACTCTAGCTATCCTTATATGATTACCCAAGGACCTCCTACCATCGTTTCCTCTCCCGGCGAAAGGGTATCGGCGCAGTCCTATCTCGCGAACCCTCCTCCCTTGCCGCCATCTTAAGACCGATGCACTAGTCCCGCACGACGCGTAGAATACTTAAGGATTCGTGTCTTCCGTGGTCCCTACCACCCCATCCACGACAACCTCCATCTTTTCGAACTAGGCGGTTGGAATGACGTGTAGTACGCATAAAGTATTCCTAGGAGACGATCCGTTTGGAAACTGAGTTACGGCTGCTACGTGGTCCAGGCGGCGATACGGTCCGCGACATCGACGAGGTCGAAACACGAAATTATGCACAGTACCACGAAGTAGAAGGAGGGATGATTATATTTCCATTTGCACTGTCGATGAGATGTTACGCGTGGGAGCGATAAATGTGAATAGCTGGAAAAAATTACGATCCAAGGATGAGAAATATCAAATAGTTGCTTACATGATTGAACTTATCAGGAATCTATATTGAATAAGATTTTTAAATATAATTATAATTAGTGATATAAAATCGGCAGAAATTAAAATATAAAATAGGAAATTGTCTCGTACTTATATAATAATTATAACAATAATAATAACAATAGCTTATTAAATAGAAACAATCATATAAATTACCATGTAACGTTGAGAAAATAATTTTATTTCTCTGAGGAGAATTTATTTTTTGTGAATTTATTTTTGTCTTAGAGTTAAAAGTAAAAATATTTAAATGAGCAATCTTTTTGAAAAATTAAATATAGTTAAAATAAAATTTTTTTTAATGTATTATTTTTATCCATTTTTTTATGCATTGAATGATTATCTAACTTATTTTAATATTCACGTCAGTGTAACACTATTGTATCGCGTAAAACATCATATGAAGAATCGAAAGCTAAGGTATCGAGAAAAGGTGGGGAGAATTCGTTGATCCTTCTCATCAATGATGCAACCGAAAGAAATACACGATGCCACGGTTGCTTCAGCGTAGCACGATGCATGTCCTTGGGGGTCGATTTTGCTGAGGACGACATAGCATCGACGAATAATCACTTTTCCGAAGTATTCTCTGGCTAGCATTCCCGTGGATAGCCACCCACGACCGTGGATGATCATTTATTCAGGATGGGTAATGAATCGGACGCCCATGGGATCGTCGTCATCACCTTCGTGCGAATCGCCAAGCCTATTCATGAGTTCTTGTTGATTTCCAAAGTCTTACTAGAAGACTTTATAGTCAATTAGAAATGGCAATCTCGCGTTAAATGCAGGCTATTTCTACTTGTTTTTCTTGTTTTTCGAAAATTTATGTTTTCTGAACAAAAACATCTTTCATAAACTTTTTAATTTCCATCTAAATCGATTTAATTGATTTTAATTTTAATATTAATTTGATCTTAATAAAATCTAACTTTAATTACATACAAATCTTTAATTACAAATGCTTTATTTGAATAATAAAGTACAAATAATTTTAATGAAACAAATATAACAATTTTTTTTTCTTTCATATTTCTTTTTAATCACAATATTATGAGAAAGTTTATGAATATATAAGAAAATATATGAAAATATAAGAAAATTCACGAAAACGTTATACGGACCTATGCAGTCAGAATTCAATCGATCTCTGACTGTATTAAGTCCAGCCGGAGACGCTTGATTGATCGCTGAAACGCGCGACGTGCCCTTTTCTTCCTTGCAGGCGTAAGCGACCATTTGTTTTCCTCTTTCTATTTTCCATGTCGAGCTATTTGTTTAAAGTCGTGCGGTACACGAAAGAAAGAGAGAGTCGCCTCGTTATTAGAGAAGCCTACTGATAAATGGCTGCATCCGTGACAGCCTGTCGCCTGATCGACTGAAAATGTCGGACTATTTACAAAAACAAAAAAAATTAAAAAATAAAGAAAAAAAAGAGGGATTGTCATTTAGTAGCATAGTTAACTTTCAGATATATTCGAAAATGTCTGATAATTTCTACAAAATCATAAACCGATTCAGCCGTTTGGCTGCGTCAAACGAATTGACGAGGGAGCGTGCATGCGCGAATTAGTTACTACCTGACCTATATAGCTTTAACTGTAAGTGATTGTAAGCAAAATTGCGCTTGTTCCTATACGTTTCCGTCAACGGAAGGAACATATCTCCGTCACGATCCGTGCGTGGAACGAATTAGCTCGCGGCACGCAACTCACGAAAATTACATGAACCATGAACGCGAATTCCCTAATCTCCTTCTCAAAAATTCCATTAGTCGCTCTGTGTCCGACGATAATTGGACATCGATATTTTTTAATCCGGTTGACCTGTGCAAATGCAACTGACATGCAAATCCACGCAGCATCCAGAACGCATTTGCGCGAAATGAGATTTCGTTATCCGATCACGTGTTAGCTTGGAAACTGACACGCAGAAGAATAAAGAACGAGAAAAAAATAACGTAACATCGTAAAAATTTGCGTATAATATTTTGCGAATAGTAAAAAATGTAGTAATAATATTTTTAAATAAAAAGATATTTGCATTAAGAGAATGTATTATTTATGAATGCGTAGATATTATTTGTGTATCTGATATGTGTGATAATGAGAAGAAAAAATATGAAAACTGACACAATTACATTTATTATTTTTAAAGTAGTTTAAAAGAATTGTTAACTAAATTAATTATAATAGCACAAGTCAACAAAGCATTCAGCGTAAATTGATTTAGTATTAATTGATAAATGTAAAAGAGAGACAGATTTAATTAAATAAATATAATGAGTAATTTAAATAAAATCGTTTAATATGGGTCTTTAATTTTTAACTTTAGCTTTAACTTTTTAACAAAATTAAAAAATAATTATAAATGTATCGATAAAATTTATTTACTAGTTAATTATCATTTCATCGTCGTGCATATAATATTTTCTATAATATAAAACATTTTGTAACGTTATTTTTGCTAATCGTAAATAATATGGTATCCAACTTTTAATCGCGATATTTTTAATCAATAGCTGACTATAATATACGTCTTTAAGTCTCAGTGAAACTATCAAGATCAACCCTAAAAAATTTTCGCGCAATCATATTTCCCTTCTAACGGACAACATCCGTATGTCGGATCCTTGTGCCACTACATCACTCAGAGTTGTCACGGACTGGGACAGGTTATGACGTCCTCGTACAGTTTCCACCAATTTGGCGACACGCTCGCGCGTTCGCGGATCCAGACCGAGTTATTGCGGGGGCAACATGCAGGACGGGGGTTGTAAATAATATGGAAAACCGCGGTATAAGGGATGCGGCCTTCTTCCATCTTGCGACACTCCACCGAAGGTGTACGTGTATACAAGATACACGAGGAAAGGAATAACGGAAAAAGGAAAAACGGAGTCGCGATGGAGAGAGAGGGGATTGAAAACGACAGAAGGAGGAGAACGACGATGCGAGATAGCGGCATCTCTGACTGGCGGTATATGCTGACGGTGACCCGAGTCGCCATATTTCAAACTGGGGCGTCCTCGGAGGGGCCGTGAATACCTTAATAGTCATAAGGTGTATCCGCATATACGACGAGTATATGGAGTTGTCCTCTAAAACGTATTTGAACGTTCCATAGTCGGCAGCTACACGAGATGATACAGTTCTGGACGGCTGTTCTCCGCGAGGATACGATGAGGAGGAGCGTAGGCGATACGGGAACCGAATACAGCCACTACGCGTTAAAGTGGCGTCGCAGAAATTGTGATAGCCAGGAATATTCGCTATTGGTACTCGCGACGGGGCGGTACCAATAACACGAGGTATTACGATTGCACGGTACTTCGCAAAATTGTTCGGACAATTTTCAACACCGCGCGCAGATCGTTACGGACGATTTTGTTACTGCGTTCCAACTTATTGACTTTTTACTATCTTTGCGTCGCATCGGTAGGAAGAAGTTGATGTTTCAAGATTCAGAAATAATTTTTAGACATCAGGTGTGATGTAAACTATTAAATCTTTATAGAATATAAATAAACGTTTAAAAATTTATTACACTAGGAAAAAATTATCCTAAATTTCAATAAATATTTATTAAATATAAAAATAAAATTTATTTGGTACAGAAAATAGTATAATTTGATTTAATAATTACTTCTTTTTTATTAAGTAAATATTTATTTATTGTAAGTAAATGTTTAGTTGGCAATATTCAAATAAATATTTATTCAAATTTAGAATATTTTTTCTCAGTATAATTTAATGCTAGTGTAGTAATAACTTAAGTTACTACTACATTAAAGCAGCAGCATTAAAGTTTATAGCATTAAAGCTGCTGCTTTACAAGTGCTTGATCCACATGATGATGTCTCACGTACGTCTTCGCGCGGCTTGATGCTATTTAATAATGGACGGCTCTCTATTACTCAATGGCTATTAGGAAGTACGCGGGAGGGATGGTTTTCGGTTCCACTCGGTTCACGGTGCAATCGGTTAATCACCGCTCTCTCATCCCCAATTCGTACAGCCTGAGACAAGGTTTAAGCGCTGACATAGCCGCGCGCCCTTCGGCCCACCCACTGGTCCCCATATCAATTAATCTTACCCAGAATGCAATAACTGTCCAATCTGCTCCCGTGGCTGCGTCATGGTGTCGTGCAGTCTGTGCTGTAATGTCCCTCCACCGTCTCTGTCTCGCTCTCTATTTATCTTTCTCCTTGCCTATCTCTCTCGTAGATAAATTTTTCGACGTTCTCTGTCTTTCTTCTCTCTTCTCTGCCTTATCCTTTATCTCCGCGACAACGTCCTGTACGATTGGTGTAGACGATGGTAGCTGTAAACGAGCTTACGGAAAATCTCACGTCCGCCCTAACATCGCACTCGTACATCCCTGCACGAAATAATGAGCGCGCGAATAGAAGGGAGAGTGGGCAAATTCAGGGAAACTCTCTCCGTCAGAAAACATATTGGGCTGTTAAGGGGTTCTTCAGGGTAGTCTGCTTAATTGGCACGGCCGTTTAACCCTGAATTACAGCGAGTGAAGCTGAGACGATCGTGATCCGGCAGTGCCAGATTCAGAGACCTTGATTAATCGAGCTATTGACTTGAAAAGTGAAAGGTCATATAAATTAAGATGTAAGTATATATTCCGCAATATGATTATTTTTTTACTTCTAATTCTTTTTCACTTCAATGGAATTACGAATCTTTAATGTTGATGACATCAATATATTATCAAGAAAATTATTTTTTATCAACTAAGTAAAATATTTATAATTTTCTTTTGTTTTTAATTTATTACTCATTATTTTTTATGCTAGTTCTGTACCGTGTACAGAATTATGTATTGCAATAAAATAAATAATAAAAGAAAAATATTTTTTAATATAAATGTATTGAAAGGTTAAAGAAGGAAAAGAGATTGCTAGAAGAAGCGTTTACAAATGGTAACAGCGTTTATTGTTAATAATAATAATGACAATAATATTAATAGCAAGTCTCTAATTACAATAATTACATAATGATATTAATGGTACAACAATAAAAATTTTGATAGCGAGAAAAAGGGAAGAATATAATAACTTCTTGGTGAGGCCACGGCATGCGAGCTACCATTAGTCGACTCTATGCCGCATACATTATGTGCCCTCTCTATTTATAATATTTATAGTTTCGATTTATTCATATGTATATATTTATACGCTTAGACTAGCCGTGATACGATCTACGTGCTATTTACAATTTTTGGTCACAGTTGCAACTTTTAAGGGCTGGTGATCTTGATGCTGTTTTTTTTTTCAAAGACAAGTGCGGGAGATATGCAAAATATAGTACGTTTCCGCCGTACTTCGACACGCCAATCGACAATCATGCTAATCGGAGATTATTTACATTTAAAAAACATTTAAATATAACATAAAAAAATGTAATAGAAGAAATAATTCTATTTTCAGTTGTAGCAAATTTTGGTGCTTAATAATATTTATATACAAATGTTTGCAAATACATTATTCAAGTTTTTTATAAACTGTTTTTATAAATCATAAAAAAATATAATTTAAAAAATTACATATCATTTCGAGTATATTAAAAATGATATAATTTTAGATAGACTTGTAAGTAAAAAAAATCTTATTTTTAATAAATGTAATTAACATAAATGTGTTACATCATTATAAAGTTACAATCTTATAAAATGTCCGATTAATTTGACATCGCACTGCGTATTGTGGAAATATCTACGCAATAAGAGAAGTTACAGTAACAGGTAATCGATTTGCAGGTAGCTAGACGATTAAAGTAGAAAGTGTTAATCATCATTCGTAACAAAAACAGTCATCAGTCCATTCACTTTCATATCGCTTACATATCGTTATATTCATCAATTATTATTTCTCACCGCAAAAGGTTCTTCGCCCGGATAAAAATCGCTGAAAAAACCAACTTCGACACACTTCACTTTAGGAACGAAACGAATGCAACGCTTTTTCATGGAATGTCTAGTCACAACGAATCACGAATGCACTTTCTCCATTTATCCTGAGTATATTTCACAAGAGTCCTTGAAATCGTGGGATATTCACGTTAGATTAATCGACGCATGCGAAACAAATGGTCGAATAAATATCAACTTATACAGTCTCCTCGCACTAACGTCAAAAAATCAATAAAGATCTCACAATAAAAAAATTACAGTACCCCCTTCCCGGCAAATTTTATTTCATCTCGAGAGTTCACCCTCGAATTGCACTGTTCCGATTAACTTTGCAATTGATGCGATCTGAATTTACAAGAAATGTATTCTTGATGTAATCAGCGATCGATCACTGATCGATATTAACATTTTGTCTTTTATTTTTTTTTAAATATTGCAATATTTTTTAATATTTCAAATGAATTATTCTCCGTAATAATATATAACGTAATTTTTGTGTCTATTATAAATTGTAATTAGCTGTTATAAATTTAATTTATAAATATATCTCTTAAGTAACGTTGATTTCTATTTTTCTATTTTTTCGAGTCGAGAGATATATTAAAAATAGAAAATAACGCAAAATGCAAAAAGTTAGTATCTTTCAATCACGCTGCAATCCGCAATCGCCTCAATCGCAATTCTATCCATGAGATTAATTTATCGTTCTTTTCTCCGCCATCATCAACAATCGTGGAGATTGTCATTTATAATTTCATTTCTCGCAGTTGCATTCTCAATCCAGTCGGATTGGCTGATACGCAGAAAAGAGTCATTAAAACAATCTCCAATCATCGTTCCGTATCAATCTGGCGCTGGATTATCAACCGCGTCGCGATCTCACTGCATCATCGGTGGATTTCCACTGGGCAGGGAATTTTGTCCGGGAATCGAACCAATCGGCGGTCGATGAGACGCATTTAAGTCTGCATGCTGAGTCTCGCGATGCCTTCTCAGATCGACCTTACGCTGAAAAGCTCGACCACAGAGCTCGCAAGCGAATGGCTTGTAACCAGTGTGTTTTCTCGAATGCGTAATCAGGTTGCTGCTCTGCGAGAACGCTTTACCGCATACTTGACATTTATGAGGTTTTTCGCCTGTAACAGAAAAGACATAGAAATTGTTTAGAAGAAACTAGACTTCTGACTGATTAAGTTCGATTCCGGTCGATCGATAATGTACTTAATTGAAAAATAAAAAAATATTGAATTATAAATTTTTAGCTCTTATTGAAAACTTCTCTCTATAACGTGCGGCAATTACAAATATATAAAAACGGAAGGAATATGTTTCAATTATAAAAATTTCTCATAGTATTTTATTCTTTCAATCAAACATAATAAAATATATCTGCTATTTTCTTACTAGTGAAATCTTCTTTATATATATATATAATGTGTTTCTATTCGAACTATTTATAAAGATAGTCTATCGTCAAGTACAATGAACTTAAAAGGAGAATCGGAAAACTCGAACAGCGCAATCCAGCTTCCCTCTTCCGCCTGTCGCATTCCAGTGAGCATGCACGTTAATCCTAAAGTACTGAAGTGCTGCCAGCTCTATCCTGTTCGGTCAAGACTCTCCTTAAGTCGAGAAAGGGGAAGGGGGAAGGTGGGGAGGCATGGGGAAAGAAGGAAGACGGAGGGCATAGAAGGCTAGCCACCTCGCAAGACGGGTGTAGGTGGCATCAACGATGCGGGGCACGCCCGGTTAAGATTTCCTCCCAAGCGAGAATCTCAGCCACCCCGGCGGCGAGAAAAGGCAGAGAGAGAGACGGACCGAGAGAAGAGCGAATAGTGGAAAGGGGTGTCTATGTGCTCCGCTGTAGGGGTTCGTTGTCTAAGGGGCGAGGAGAGAACCCCGACTCGAAGGGTCGCCGCTCGTTTCTCTCATCCTGGCCGCGAGCTCTGATTGGCGGCCAGGGGCGGCTCCAACCCACGTGTTACCATGACTACCGGCGGGATAACCCGGCTGCTGCTGACTGAGGGCGAGAGAGAAAGCGTTGCCTGCCGAGGGGTGGTGGTGGCACGACGACGATGCGAACTACGTCGCTGGCGGGCAACGAAGGGCCCGTTAATGGACTCCCCCGTACGTCCATACGTCTGACTGAGCAACCGGTACACACGTACGTACACGCTCGCCCTCTCGGCATCGCATCGGCACGGCTACGGGCGGAGGGTGGATCCATAAACAACTCGTTAGCCAGGCCTTCAATCTCGCTCCCGCCGATACGACCAGGCCGTCGATCGCCCTCGCGATTATACCCAGCCACGATCTTGATTTCCTATCCGGGGAAAAATATCGGCTACTTCTTTCTCGGGACCGGACGTGATAACCCATATCCATGAAAATACGGTATCTTTCCCGAAATTCGAGTCAATGTGAAGTACCACAAACATCGATCTGAAGAGTTTAACTTAGGATGCGCGTTTTAGTTACCTTACTCGATGCGATGACTTACAATTTGATGCTTGGTAATTTTGATATTTATATTTCTCGCATGTATTATATATATGTATATATATGGATAATTTATCTTTAAATTTAGTAACGTTTCTCCATTCTAACTGATACTCTCTAACATTCTTGATATTTTATTCATATTTTTTCCAAAATAAGCTGCTGTTAATCTTTAATCTTAGATCAAATATAAAATAAATATTATCGGAAGAAATATAATAACTAAATATATATTTATTGAATGATATTATTAGATTTTCTATGGGTTTTGACTTATATTATCAGATGCACTGTTCTTCCGCTTTGTCAACATTTATGTATCGCGGTACAAAGTTTTATGCAGTCATTTTATGCGAATATCAGTCGCATAGTTGCACTACCCTTTAGATCAAGATTCACGCGCGGATTCAGAGTTAAGGATGCGCTTTTGTGGAGGGTGTACCGTAGGAATCCGACGAGTCCGCCGCTCGATGAAATTCCTCAGAGTTCTACGTGAACCCAAGGGGTGAGACGAAACGGATAGAATTTTCGCGGAGTTAAGCGCCGATGGAAGCCAGGAGGAAGTGCAGGGCGGCCGTTTGAAATTTATGAGCTCGTAAAATCAAGAACCGTCCGAGCGCTCGCACCGAGGTTGCCCGTTTCGCGTCTATATCGCAACGACTTCGCCGTTACAGAATATTGCTTCTGCCAGACAAAACGGACAATCCAAAATTCCTTAGTATAAACCCTTCTTATTTGGCTGTCTAATAAATGGATCTCAAAAATCCGTTTTCTCTATATTGAGCTGGATATAAATTGAATAAAAAATCAAATTTTATCTTAGATACTCAGGATTAATAAAAATCATTTTTGGTCAAAAACTGTTCAAAAATAATTTTCTTGCATTACTCTGTAAAAAGATATCGATTCCAAAACTATCAAAGATTTTGTCATGAATTTCAGAGATTTTGAAATGTCTATGTTTATAGTACTTATTTTATTTATTATACATTATATATTTTTTAAACAATATTAAGAATCTTTATTTTAGATCGTATATGTGAGAAGCACAATCAATACTAGAAAAATGCCTATTACGATCGAAGCTGGATTTTTATTGCTTTAAATAATTAAATTTTGAATTACTAGTATACATTATATATGTACTTGCATATATACCATATTGTATACTTTTAGAACTGCGCGAATTGTTCTTTTGGATGCATATAAACGCAATTAAAACTACTCTAGTAATCGCGAATTAAATTGACAAGCAATTTAATAATTTGATATTTAATTTTTGTTACCATCATATTATAAAGATGTTAGTATGTTGAAACTGTTAATAAATTTATTGCGAAAAATATTACCTCGGCATATTACCGGAATAAATATATTTTTGACTTCTTATATAAAATATATTTTTTACTTCTTATATAAAAGAGATATGCAAATCGAACATTTGTCAAATCGAATTGAATCGAATCTTTGATAATATATGTTCGAAAACAAATTGAATTTGAAATTTTTATATCGAAATTATTAATCAAATCAAACGATTTTGAATAGAAAACAACTCGAATTCGCGCGAATCAAATTTTCCCGACTTGATATTTAAAATTAACTTAAAAGTAATAAAGTATTTTTAATAACGTACCAAATTTTTTAAGTAAACGAGAAAATAAATTATTTTCAGTTTATGAGATGCATGTTTTGCATAAATAAAGTAAATAAAAGCGATCGATTCAAAATCAAACTGATGATTCGAAATTTCGAATTTATTCAATTTCAAATATCTCGGATTCAAAAATGAATCGAAAGAGAAAAAGAATTTATGATTTGATTTTATTCAACTCGAATTTAAATTATTCGCACATCTCTATTATACAATATAACTTATATTAATTCTGCAGTACATTATATTTTATTCAGTGGTATATTCAGTGGTATATGCATTTTGCCATTTAGAGATGTCACTATTTTATTCCCTTATATTGTTGCTGGTAGCTAGCGCGAACCGCGGCATTTTTTAGCGGCCGAGAGGGTATTAAGTTTAGCATTCATATGCAGGAGAGAGAAGATGGCACTTTAAAATATCATTTTCTTGAGAAAATGAAGGATTAAGGGGATGGGAAAGAAAGAAGGAGAAGAGTAGAATAATGTGTAGAAATGGAACGCCAGGTCTACTGGGATTCTCGTTTCTCGGAAACGAAGTAAAGAAAAGAAAGACAAGGCAAAAAGAAAAGGAGCCGCCGGAAATTTACACGCTCATAAAAATCAAGAGCCGTCGGAACTCTCTTGGATCCGTTGAGTTTATTTCTTTGGTGGAATTGTCTGTGTCAAAATAACCGCGTTAATAAATTCGTTGAAAGCAACGAGTTACTAGAATAATTCGTTATCCGCGTTGCACGTTCCACGACTAAACCTTTCAATTTTAAAATATCGTTATTAATTATTGACTAATCGAGGAGATCGATCTATTTTCAGTAAAAATTTTATTAAACCTTGTATAGATCACTTGTTTACGTTACTTATGAATACCAATACTTTCGTGCAAAGCCAAGATAATGCAGCTTCAAGAACGTGACCAGAACGGTGATCGATGATCAATAATACTTCGAATATGAACAGAAAATTCCAATTGCGGGCGAAAGAATTTTCGAAAGAAGGAGAAAAATAAAGAATATAGAATATGGTACATGCAGAACATACGTAGTCTTATATATTCGTGGAAGAAATATCAAAACGGTTTAAATCTTCAAGTGATATAAGAAAATTTTCACTTTTAATACGTTTATAATTAATTTTAGAATATTATTAAAAATCTTTTAGCAAAATTTCTTAAATTTATTCATATTCAGAAAAAGAAAAAATAATATTGCGTTTATTTTAAATCATAAAATTAAATTACACAATTAAATTGTATAGCATTTCAGAGAAAAAAAGTTTCCTTAACGATTGATAAATCAATCAAAACTTAATAGATTAAACTTAATAGATTAAACTTTAAAAACAAAACGCAAAAAATGAAACAATCTAATAATATTTATTTACCATTTTCCATTTATTATTATTCATTGCATTATCAGTTCTCTTTTAATGTAATCTTTCAATATTTGTTTAGAAATTCCTATAAATTGTGATAATTCCTAATAAATGATTCGATCAATAATTGAAAATCGTAAATTATAAAATCAATTTTATTGAAAAAATAAAGGAATTTTTAAAGAAAAAGTAAGTTGGCGGGAAGAAAAAAGCCGAGCGTCTCTCAGAATTTACGTGCTCGTAAAAATCAAGCACCATCGGAGCGCGTTTTATCCTTCCTTATCCCTTATGCGAAAAGTACCGGGGGTTCAATCTAAATGCACACGGGATGCATTCTGTGCCTCAGCCTGCTCATGTATATCTCTGTGGCTTCGAGGAGTGGCGAGATCAAAGATTTAACCGGCGGCAGCAGTTGAGATTCGACGCTCGCGAATTTTTAACAGCGAAGGAAACGGACGAAACCGGTTGGCTCTAAAAGGCGAAGAAATTCGAGGCTGAGAACCCCTGAGGTTTAAGACGCCATTACACCCCTCAGGGCTGTCGACCGACGCCCCTAAAACTATATTAAACTCCCGGAAATCTTGTGCGCAAGAGGGCACTCCGTCTCTGCTAATTCTTTCGTACCATCGCTCCTTTGCGAGTGCCACAAGTTCAAATGTTTCCTTATCACGTCCTCTGGGAGAAAACGAGAAACTAAACATTTCTATCGATTTATTCAAAGATGTCATTATTTTGCTGACTGAAGAGTATCTCAATTCAGTAATCTGAATTTATATATTTAAACATTTTGAACATTTATTAAAACTTGTTGATTCAATTAATCGTTAATATCACATAGATATATTTGCATTTTAATTACAAATTGCAAAGAGAACACGATATGTTTTAATGAAATAAATACTTCAATATATTTTTCTTTAATCTTCAACATTTAATTAGAATTTTTTAGAAATAATAACTAACAATAAAATTATAAGAAATGTAAAATTATAAGAAATCAAATATATTTATATTAGTTTTATATACATTATATATCTCTAATATTTAATTGGTTCATTAAATTTCTTAAGCAGAATCTAATATTTATTTTTTTGAAATATATTCCCAATATTAAAGATTAGT
>NW_017259353.1:1034788-1036459 GCF_001594045.1 Atta colombica
ACAGAAATGATAAGAAGTAAATCAAAAAGACGAAAATTGAAATGGAAAAAGAAAAACAGAAAAGAGCGACGGCAAGAGAAAGGGGGAAGAGAGGGAGGATGCTGGTATGTAGAAGGTGAACTGGACGCTGGCCGAAGCATTGATTTCTTCTCGTCTTCATCGACCACGTTCCAAGCCTCTTGGGGCGTCTCTGCCCTCTAACTGAAATCCTCGCATGAGACGGGAGGAGGGTGGAATCGAAGAAGAGCGCCACATCTCATATTTCATATCGAGGACAGCATGGATTTTCTTTCGTATCTTCAAAGCTCGCGCAAGGATTACCTGAGGATATCAATCAGACCGTTGCTTCTGCAGTACGGCATTCGTTTCAACGACGTAACGGCAAAAAAATATTGGAGAGATATGATTGGAGAACGAATGGAAATTACTGTATTTTTGATATTTTGTCAAAATATATTATTCAGCTTATGTTTACCTAAAGGAAACAAATTCTCTTTTGAGAGAGAGAGAGAGAAAGAGAGAGAGAGAGAGAGAGAGAGATATTTGATTTTTTTACAAATTTAAAATAAAATGTATAGGTATTTAATGTATTCAAATAAGTGAAGAAAGATTGATAAAAAATCTGAAATTCATATTAGACGATCTATAATTCACAATTAAATTCGGATCAGAATTCTATTTAATTTTGTGTAACATTTGTTAAGATGTATATGTGTTATATCTATTTATTTTAAAATTACATCTAAAATAAGCTACAGAAAATGTTTCTTAATAATTTAATTGTTATTAAGGTGTAAAATATATTGTTTTATCTCATTGTTTTTGTTGATCAAATTAAAGTGTTGTGCATACAAAAAAATATTATTCTGCTGCTAAAAAAAGTAATTACTCATCAGTTTCCTTTTTTTTTAAATAACAGATGAAAGTCTTAATAGGCATGTACTACAAATTTTTAAAAAACTCCTGTACTTAAAACAAGAATTTATTTTTAGCTGAACATCAAATTTTATAGTTTTTCGATAAAATTTTATATGCATCTAAAAAATTTTAAACACCTTATATAATAAGCAAATCAAATTCGTTTTAATTTAATAATCTTGATTGAGTAAGTATTAAACTTATTGAGAGTCAGAATACATATATATTTTTAATAAAATGCTTATGATAAATTTATAATAGATTTAAAGTTATATGAACTTTTGAAATACTTTTGAAGTACTTAAAACAAAGTAATTAATTATACAGTATGTATTTTCCTGTGTACACTACTGGTAGACATAGCAATACAAATTTTTTGATGAAGCTATCTCACGAAAAACGAAGCTAGAAAAATCTATTTTTGGCGAATTCCCAAAACGTTTGAGATATTTTGTCGTCGTGTGAAATACAAAATAAAAACATAAATATCAATATGCCCTTGTTCACTGTATACGGATATACCGATTTACAAGCGGCCGTTACTAGTCTCCAATTTCGCACTGAGTCACGTTTGTGTTTACTAGTTTACGCCCACGTCAGCCATGATTTTACGCCCCATCCCGGCGAAACACGGGAATCCCTCAGTGGAAAGATAGATAAAACGATCGATCGCAAAAAGATGTCGATTACAACCAATTTCAACGTGCACCGATTTATAAATAAAAAATTCTGAGTATATATATATATATATAT
>NW_017259353.1:1037078-1045119 GCF_001594045.1 Atta colombica
ATATATGCAATATAAATATATAATACGCAGTCTATTATTTCCGAATTAATTTACATATTTAAAAAAGTATTTAAAAATATGAAAAAATTTTAAAAAAATGTCTTAACACTTTTAATAAATTTTCTCTACGAATAATCACAACAGTTAATTTAAAAATATAATTGCAACATATGAAAATTTCCCAGATTCTTCTGTCGTTCCCTCCTAGGAACATATTTACATGGACAATACATCCAACAAGTGCGAAATGTAATGTACATATGTATCCGTAATTTTAGCAACTCTCTTTCGAAAAAACGATTATCGTTGTTTTCGTAAAATAATAAATAATATATATTAAATCAATGAATTTGTTTACACTTTTAAATTTTGAATTCTTTTTGCGTTTCAAGTGCCTTTTGAATAAACAATCTGAACTAACGATTAGTTACAAATAAATATCTAATATTAAATATAATATCGATAATTATATAAATAAATATAATTCTAATATGTTTTACACAAATACGACACATATTTAGGTAAATTAAATAAAATCTAATATACTTATAATAATAATATACTTATAATAATAAGAATCAAAAGAGTAGTAAATTTTGTCGTATAATTTAACAAAGATTCTATACTAAATAACATTCTAGTACTAACAATAATTTTCGCAGAGGTGATCGGAGAACAAGAATCAAGGGTAGGAAGAAGGAAACACGATACTAAGGACTAAGTCCGTTAGCTCCTTAGTGCTTTTGGTATACCGCAGGGATCCGCGGTAATAATCCTCTCCCGTACGATCATGGCGGATGTATGGCTATTAAATTATTAGCGCCTCGATCAACATTAGGAATCGTGACAAATCCGATCTATACCATCCGCGCTGAGACTCCTCTTACTACATCGCTCATGTGCGCGCAGCTTAATTGCCAATTGTGCTTCGAAATGGCTTCGTCTTTATCCTTAGTACTCTTCTTCTTCGCCTACATGGTTATTAATAAATGACTCATTGATACGAAAGCAATTGTTTCAACTGCTATAAACTGATAGCGATGTTAAAGGAAGTACTAGTTGATGCAACAACGTTTATGATTCGTCGTAAGAATTAGTTAAACTTGAAAAAGAAAAAAAATCTAACAATTTAAAAATAACAAAAGCTACGATAATTTTTCTTTAAAAATTTCTGGAAGTAAGAAATTTCTTCAATTTTTTAATCCATTTCCCCGTCATTTTCATTCCTATTTAACATGAAACCACAAACGCCACTTTGATGTCAATGACGCGGCTAAACTCACATAACTCTAAAATACGATGCAGCTGATATATCCGGGATAACGTTAAAACAAATTGATTGCATCGACTGCGTCCATTGCCACAACTAGCTCGCAACAACAGCTCTCACAATAAATAACAATAACTAACGACCGAGTCTCCCTGATCGCCGGTGAACATCACACTCACCCCTTTCTCTTCTCTATACATGGCATATCAAACCCATCCTGGCTCGTATACACGCAGCCTCAAGTGTCAGTACCGCGAGAGAGAGAGAGAGAGAGAGAGAGAGGAAGGAGAGAGAGAGAGAGAGAGAGAGAGAGAGAGAGAGAGGAAGGAGAGAGAGAGAGAGAGAGAGAGAGAGAGAGAGAGAGAGTTGGGGATGCACAGACGCGCCGATGCTGCTGAGCGCTCTGGGTGCAGTTAATTTCAACCACCCGCGCGCCGGGCGCAGGAGGTTGTTCGAGTGGGTGGTTACGCGGATAGGCCGAAGAGCGAAAAAGGGGATGGCGACGGTTTCGAGGGGGTTAGAGTCGCGGGTACCAGGGGAGGGAGGGGGGAGGGGGTGGACGGTGCTAGAACGGCGAGATATATACCGGAAAGGGGGTGAAGTGGGGCACGGAAGTGACGAACGAGAGGTAGGAACGGACTAGGGGGTTAAGGGACGTGGCGAGGGGGACGGGGGGGGGAGGGGGCGGGTTGACGTGCTCCCGGCATGTCGATATCCCTGGAAATTTAATCATGCCGTTCCACTATGAACATCGCACGCCGCGCCACTCAACGAGCGCTATATGGATGACGCCTCGTGGAACGTTATACCGGCGAATTTGCATGTTTAATGTGGTATCGGTTGCTTGCGCGCCGTATCCGCGCTTGTTCTCTCACCGGCGCGACATTAAATATAGCGCTCCTCCGCTCGCCGACGTCAGCACCTCATCCAAGGGGCGCGCTTTTATCGTTCTCGATGACAAGATCCTTGTCACCGGTAAATCTTACGCCAGCTCTATGGATAACAACTTGCGAGTACGATGTGATCAAAGAGTAGTGGATATTATTATCATTAATTTATTAACCGTATCATAATAATATAAGTATAATAAAAATATTTCAGATATTATAATCGTATTCATTTCATTATTGAAGTGTACTTGACCTCTTTTAATTTAACTATTTCTCGCGCCTGAGACTTTATTACCCAAATAATTCTTTTAGCGTTTTTATTCTAATATACGCTGTCCCTTTAAATCAAAAAGACGACCACACCCAATGATAAAAGGCCCAAATACTGTTCTATGTAATAATTATCCAATTAACCCGCACCCCAATCCGGAAAACATTCTTTAAGAATCGCAAACAATCATGCGATTAACACAACTACAAATCGCTTTTACGTATCGGTTCTATGTGCCGTGTAAACATGCTTTTTACCGCGTGTGGTCCGATATGCTGGGACAGGGCGGTACGTTATCGTCGCTAACGAGCCATAAAGACGAAGAGGGACGAGAAGGGTCCGGGCTGAGGCCCCTCGCACAAGGGGAGGCTGGAAGGAGAGGGTCCTCCGACCATGTCGCGAAGTTTAAACAGCTTAGAGGGATGTTGCGGCGCCCCGATGCTTAGGGCGCCAAGTCAGCCGGAAACCTCTAATAGCACCGTCTATCTGCGCGGAAAGGAGAAAGAGAAAGGGAAAGAGGGAAGGGTCGTCGTAGGGATGAAGTTCACAGGCGTACTATGAATGCGGCCGCAAAGGTGCTCGTACAGGTTGTATCTCCACGAGTATACGATAACCGCACCCTCGAGGCGAGGGAAATGCGTTCGACCAGGTATTCGCGTACGTCGCAGCCGCAACTGAATTTATAATTTGAGAAGGGGAAAAGGCAAGGACAATGCGCACTCGTGCCTGGGATAATTATTAATCGCGTTACAAACACGGTGCCGACCAATGTGTTTGTTAAAAATACGCGGACATTTTAACCCAGTCAGCAATATTTCCTAAGTGTTTTTCTTTCATGAAATAATTCTGCATAAATAATCACGTGCGCCGTTCCCGGAAGGAACAATGAAATTACTGTGTAAAACTAAGTAATGAGATGGTTCATTTAAGATCTTCTCAAGTAAAATTAAAATATATCACAAAAGGCAGGTGTGATAAAATAATGTTTAAGAGTTTATAATTATAATAGAATATTAAAGAATTAATACGCGCTAGTTAATGTAAATTTAATTTTTCCAAGCAAATTCGATCATTGGACAAAAATTAGTAAATACATAATGCCGGGATTCTGATGTTGTGTCTGTGTTTATATATAACCAAACATAGTAAAGTAATGGATGACCTCGACGATTTCAATTAATCATCCCAGTTATTGCGAGTGTTCTAATGGATATCGTATTACGGAGTCTTTCACAAGGCTTTAATTTCCTTCACAACGGATATTGTTTGATGCGTATGACGCATAATAGACGTATGTATATTTCTCTGAAGTATATTTTTTTCTAAAGACCTACATATAACGTTAAATGAATTTAGTATCTGTTGAAATCTCATTTAAAAAGCCATACATATTTTGCGTACATTATTATATTATGTGGAATAAAATTTGATCTAAAATACATTTCTTGAAATTATTATATTTAATAACAGTTCGATGCCTGAAATTTTTCTTATTTAGATAAATATTGCAAAATAAAAGTGATCATAAAAACAATTGTCAGAAAAAAATTGCCCATTCGCGACAGACGTCTCAAATGTAGCTAAATATTCGGCTGAAATAAAAACATTCATTGAAAAGATCAAAAAGTACACAGAATACACTCATTCTTCCCTTTTTTCCTTTTGCTTCGGCCCATCGACTTTACTTTATACCAACAACGGACAGGTTGTGTTTATTGTGAAAACAGGACATGATCACGCGTGTGTAGATAAGACCACATACACACCGCGAATTCATCATCCTGACAGAGGGTTGATGATTTCGATAATGTCTTCTGAAATCACACGTCGACGTCGAAAAAAGTTGAGAATCGTTGATTTGAAACACTGAGAATGATATAGAATAATAGTTTTAAAAAAATGCGATTAATTAACCTTCATTAATTAAGCAAATGTACTGAATCTTCTATAATAATTATTTATATACTAAAATAATAACTACGTTACTGGAATAATAATTACAGTACTTGAAAATAATATAATATAATTACATATTCAAAATTATTTCGAAAAGGCTACGCATTTCTGGAAGGAAATTTCAACAGTGCAGTCAAGTCCAATGTACCATGATATATATTTATAAACTTGATGAACTATCACGTATCATCATTGTATTTATCAGACCGGACAATATCGCACGCAATCGATGTTATCAAAACTCACGGCTCGTCAAGCCACCCTGCGATGTTCTGAAAATATTCCGCCGCCCCTCCCAAAGACATTCTGCCAGTGTTTTCTCATCGAAGAGACTCGTGGCCACTTGCCAGTCTGTCACTTCGCTCGTCAACCCCTTGCAACGACAGTGCACTTGACTCGTCGCACCTCCCGTCGCGTCTCCCCTCCCCCATCCCCCCCGCTAGTCCCCCCGAAAACGTTCGCCTAACTGCGAAGGTAACGCAAAGTAACGCTCCGACCCCTCGTAGCCTATTCCGGGTTGCCGGCTCGCGCACGAACAATATTTGCAGAGCTCTTATTCTCAACCCCCGTGAGCGGCGGCGCTTCGACCCCCGCTCGCCCGAACCACCCGTTTCTCTTTCCACCCTCGTGTGCACCAGCAACCACCTACCTACCTACCTAATAATGATTTTACGTTACGCCACGCCGTTCCCCGGGGAATCCGACGGTGCCGCACCCTTATTGCACATGGCCCGTGCTCGGTACATGGGGTACGTAGGCAGCAAAAGGAGGGAGGAAGGTTGGAAAGAGAAAGAGGGCTGATTATCATTAGCAATGGAGTCCCAAAACACCCTCGTCGCTGCCTGACGCACGTACGCACGCAGTCGGCACGATGCTCGAGGTCGTGGGAGCAGCGAGATTTGTTCGTGCGTATGATAAAAAAAAGAGAGAAATTGCATCGGAGTGAAAACATGCTCCGAATCGATTTAGTGAGCGTGTATACGAGCTACAACAGAAGCGTGTAGCTTATCAGAGAAATGACGAAACAGATTTCAAGCTGGATTTATGTTTCACTTTCTAATAAATTTCATTAAATTAACGTACGAAATAATATATACTTTGAAAAATCAAATATTTTTTTTTTTTAATAGTATAATATAACCATAATTAACATAAAAAGTAATTATTATTTAATATCTTTAGTAACATATGCTTCACGTAACAATTTTTTTAAATTGGTTCTTTCAAATCACAAAATCACTGTATTGAAAGTACGTTTATTAAATAAAGAAAATTCAAAAAATAAACGAAACAACTGCCCCTCAACCTCTATCGCCGAAAGAGACAGCTCTTTCGAGAACGAAAGATTCCTCCGGAAAAAGAACTCGGACTTATTCTCATTTCACAGCGCAATTGCTGCGACTGTGAACGTTATTGGTCGGCGCTCTCACGACGCCTTTGAATTTTTCATTCTCCTGAATAATGAATTAAATGTTTCATAACGATCCTCCGCATTGGAACGCAGCGGTGTGTATAGGTGGTACACAATCGAGCATAACACGAATCCATGTGTGATCCCGTAGGTCGTTAGAAAAGTCTCCGGAAGTGACCATGGTTTTGTTTCTGTTAAGTCTTTTGGTCGTTTAGAGGGAGGGGGGAGGGCGTAGAATGAGCATCGTAGGGGCGGAGAGCATCGGAGTGACGGCAGAATGGAGTGGCGTGGGGGAGGACAAGGTGATAATTTGATAAGACATCGGGAGGGGTTGCCATGGAGACGATACAAAACCCAGAGCCTCAACTGGAACCCTCCAGGCGGCCTTCTCTCCTTCTTTGTTCTCTGCCTCTCTCTCTCTCTCTCTCTCTCTCTCTCTCTCTCTCTCTTTCCATCCTCAAGAAACCTTCCTTCAAGACTCCGCTCCATCAACCGGGAGACACCGAAGTGTCAAGTGTCCTGCCGCCACCGCTTTGCGATTCCCTCAACTTTTTTATTCCGACCTCCCCAATCACACGTTCGATGCGTTCGACATTGATGCGTACTGTCGAAGATAAACACGCAAAGATACAAGAAAAAAACAACAGTTGCGCTACGAAGATTTAATAATAGTTTAAAATTGCTCTTTAGATTTAAATGCAAAATCATCTCTTTCTTTCTCTCCCATGATACCCTGTATATGAATAATCTAATTCTCATTTTCTGAAGGTAGTTCTCATTATGAATGCTAAAGAAAAGTATTATTAGCTAATTTAATAGCTACATGATTTTTTTATTTTAATTTCCGAAGAAACATTTTTATCATTCAGATACAATCAGTAGTCAAAATATTAACTTCGTAAAATAAGATTACCCACTTGTACAGACACTATATTGCGTCACGGCAAAGTTCCATTCCAAGATTAGGAAGGCTATGATACCACCCCAAATCGTGGGAGCAAGGAACGTGAACGTTAAATACAGAAGGGACGGGGGAGACCCCCGAAAGAGACATTACGATTATTACTGAGTGAAACTCGCAATGTGGGACTCGGCATCCCTGAAATGCATTGGCCACATGTGCTATATTCAACTGGAGCCTCTCACAAGGACTCGGTCCAGACGGTTGGCTGCATTATTTATCGCACAAACTTGCCGGACTAATTGATCCCTTACGTCCCCTCGATAACGATACCCATCGGAATCACGAGTACGATTTTCGTATAACATTCGTGAAAGTTAACGAGCTGTCCAAAAGATGAGATAATTGCGTTCCAAGCGAATTCAATCCGACTAATTTTAGTATTTCCATCCAATTGGATAAGCGATGTAAGAATACCAATGGAATATAGTTTATGTTCATGTTCGTGTGGAACATTAGTAAATAAAATTATTAGACTTAATAGAGAAATTCATAAGTTTATTAATAAAATCGTTGAAATCATTTATGAAAATTAAAATCGACAGTAATACAGTATTTTCATAATAGATATATTTTTATCGAAAATATAGCTAATGATTTATATAAATATTAAAGCATACTAATTTTTTGAGTTTATCATATATTTTCTAATTATACGAAATAAATATAAATAATTATCGAAAAAATTGTTATATGAAAGAAAAGAAATCAATATTTCTAAACTTAATTTTAAAATAAAAAAGAATTTATAGATTATACTTACCGGTGTGAATATACGTGTGCTTCTTCATATCGCTCTTTTGGTGGAATCGTTTGCCACAAAATTGACAAGGGTACGGTCTCGTGTCCGAGTGGATTAGAAGATGAGTGCTGAGTGTGCTGGATCTCTTGAAGGCTTTACCGCATTGCTTGCATTCGAACACTTTCTCTGCGGAGTGCACAGCCCTGTGTTGCGTAAGACTAATTTCGTGGCCGAAGGTTTTGTTGCACAACTCGCAGGCGAATGGTCGCTTACCATTGTGTGACCGCCTCGCATGAACCTACGTAAATCAATATATTTTATATGTATTTGCAAATTTTCATATATTATCAGGCACTAAGATCCGCTTCGAGCGGAAATAAAATTCTTCCTCTTATTTCATTTATTTTTATTTTTCAGTTTAAATATCTCTTATAATATTAATATATATTATTATAGCTAGCAATTTAGGGTAATTCGATATATATGTGTGTGTGTGTGTGTGTGTGTGTGTGTGTGTGTGTGTGTGTGTGTGTGTGTGTG